>NC_045744.1:24580169-24687669 GCF_008692095.1 Etheostoma spectabile
TAATGTTTAAAAGTTTTTTAGGGGGTAGTGTTGTGTGTATGTGTGTAAGTTAGGGTTTTGTAATGTTAGGGGTTTGTGTAATGTGTGTAATGTGTGTATTTTAGTTTTAGGGGTTGTAATGTGTTAATGTGTAATTTTGGTTTGTAATTGGGGTATGTGGTAAAGTTTGGTTAGGGGTTGTAATTGTGTAATTTTATGGTTGGGGTTTATTGTAATGGTGAATGTGTTTTAAAAGTTTTTGGGTTTGGGGGTATGTAATGGTGTAATGTTTGGGGGTTTGGGTTTAGTGAATTGTTTGGTGTATGTTTGGTTAGGGAATTTGAATGTGTGTAAGTTAGGGGTTTGGGGGTATGAATTTGAAAGTGTTAAATTTTTTGTTAGGGGTTTGGGGTTTAGTGTAGTTTAGTTGGTTGTGTAAATTTTGTAAAAGTGTGTAATGTTATGGGTTGGGGTTGTAAAGTGTTAGTGTGTAAAAGTTAGGGTTATTTTGTGTAATTTTTAAAGTTGGTTAGGTTTTGTGTAAAAGTGTTTGTTGTAATTAGGGTTATGAATGGTTAAGTTGTAAATTTAGGGTTGGGGGTTTTGTGTAATGTGTTAATGTTTAATTTGGGTTAGTGTAATGTGTGTAATGTGTGAATGTGTTTTAAGTTGGGTTGGGGGGAGTTAATGGTTTTTAATTTGGGTATGTTTTGGGGTTTGTAATGGTGTAAATTTTTGTAATGTTGGTTAGTTAATGTGTGTATGTTAGGGTTATGTAAAAGTTGTATGTGTGTAAATTTAGGGTTTAGGGGGTTGTGTAATTGTGTAATGTTTTTTGTTAGGGGGTTTGGGGTTTTGTGAGGTTAATTGTGTAAGTTTGGGGTTGTAAATTTTTTAATGTGGTAATGTGTGTAAGTTAGTTTTGGGGTATGTAATGGTTTTTAAAGTTGGGTTAGGGTTTATGTAATGGTGTTTTTAGGGTTTTGTGTAAATTGGGGTAATGTGTTAAGTTGGTTAGGGGGTTTTGTAAGTGTGTAATTTGGGTAATGTTTGGGTTATGTAATTGTTAAAGTGTGTAAAGTGTGTAATGTTAGGGTTGGTGGTGTAATGTGGTAAGTATGGTTTTAATTGGGTATTTGTAAAATTTTTGGGTTTGGGGGGAGTGTAATTGGTATTTAGGGTTATTTATGTGATGTTGTAAGGTGTGTATGGTTTTAAAGAGGGTTATGTAATGTGTGAATGTGTCCCGTGTGTATTTGGGTTTAGGGGGGTTTAGTGTATGTGTGTAATGTGTTTAATTGGTAAATTTTTTAATGTGTTTTAATGTTTTGGTTAGTGTAAGTTTGGGGAATTGTGTAATGTGTGTAATTTTTTTTTGGGTTAGTGTAAAGGTTTTTATTTGAATTGTGTAATTTAGGGTTTTGTGTAAAAATTGGGGTAATGGTTAAAGTGTGAATGTTGGTTAGTGTAAAGTAATTGTCTATTGCGTAATAACTTCATTTTATTCCCGGCTGCTTCGTGTGAATAAACCACCCTTTTTTCACTTTTCTGCTGAAAATTTGGCCCTTTTTTTTCAAGAAAGCGGGGATCATGCCCCCGGGTTGGTTTAGTGGAAGCAGGCGCACATGTACTGAGACTCTTTTACCCCGACACGGGTCCAGGGGCTGAAACCGACCTGGATCATTTCCGCATTTTCCCCTGGGATAAAAATATATATATAATTATTATATATATTTATATAATTTTTATTATATTATAATATAATAAATTTATATTATATATAACCCACACTCAAAAACCATATATATATATATCATCCAAAAAAAATAACACACACACACACACCAAAATATATACAAAATAATATATAATATATATATAACACACACACACACACACACACACCACACACAAAATAATTTCAAAATATATAAAATACCTATATCTACAAAATTAAACATACTACCCTGCATACATACTACATTATAAACATATAACATACAACTTATATACACATCATACATACTTAATACAACATACCAAAATACATAATACATATTATAAACATACTACATACAATATATCCATAACACGTTTTTTTTGGAGGGCGGGCTTTTTGGCTTAACCCCCGTGTTGTCTTCCCCTCGACCATGAAAAGGCTTTTTTTTTGCGGATTTTCTGGCGTATTAGTCACATTTTTTCTCGATAATGGTCATTACACCTAAGTTACATAACATTGTACCATTATACAGCTCACACATGTAGTTCAGTTGAGACAACCTGTAGGGGGACCAATGAGGGAGGGGGACCAATGAGGGAGGGGGACCAATGAGGGACAGGTTGCATAGTGTTGCTGTAATCCTTGTGTTGACCCTTTCCCTCAGTTTTCATATCAAATAAAATCTGGGTTTCTTTCAACCAAAGTGCCCAAAAACACAAAATGCATCGATGTACAGTATGTATGTTGCAGGTAACGTTAATGCTAATGACTTTCATTGCATTCAGGGTATTTTATTCAATTTTGTAGCCTTTGAATTTTCTTTTTTTTAAAGTGGCTTCGAAAGAGATACCCCTTGTTGATCCACTCAACATCCTCTCGTCTTAACTTTCAATCCAAATAATTCATAATTTCTGGTATGAGGTTATGTAACTTAGGTGTATTGACGATGATCGATAGCTGAGCAAATTCAAATTGTCCATCCATCGGGTCGCGGGGGCAGCAGCTCCAGTAGGGGACCCCAAACTTCCCTTTCCCGAGCCACATCAAATTCAAATTGTGCTCTTGGAAAACTCTGCATTTCCAGGGTACAGCACTGTCACTGTAGTTTACAAATGTCTTAATAATAAATTAGAACATAATTCCCAGTGGCTTAGACCCAGTGGGCCCCGAGCCTCGCAATACACCGAGATAAACACTGGAATCACACTGAAGAAATTGCTCTATTTGACCTTTTTGTTGCCCATCGTACCGGCTGCTTTCCGATCCTCGCTCTCTGCTCAGCTCATACTCCTAAACACAACCATTTCTTCTCTCACTGATGACATGAAAGTGATTTGTGGAGCTGGGCGTCTGGAATCAGGCCAACGCGGCAGGTCAGAAGCTCACATCTCACATCATCCATCCCCCCGGTCCCGTGTTAATTACCAAACACACTGAAGCTCTGAGCAGAAGTCAGACCATAACAATAAAACTAGGAGTCATTTTTCACCGCTGATGAGACTCACTTACTACTCCTTTTTCCCAGCATCCATCACTGGAGCCGTAAACCTCCTCCGCCTCAGAGATAAACGAGCTGAGAAATCTCCCTTAACCACCGGCTAACGGCAGCTGATCCCCAATTCACTCCAGCAGCTTAGAAACAGGAAATATGTCGACTGATCTCATCAGTTTGGGGTTACATTTTCTGCATCAAACAGCCTGTTCTCATGAAACACTCATCCATATGGTGAGGAAAAGTAAAGCTCGGTAGTTGGTTTGTATTCCATGTGTTCATAGAATATTTATTTGATGGACGAAGTTAAGGAGAAAACACAAGACTTTCACCAGGAAACAGGTGTTCATGTCCTGGAGAAGTTAAGGAGAAAACACAAGACTTTCACCAGGAAACAGGTGTTCATGTCCTGGAGAAGTTAAGGAGAAACACAGACCTTCACCCAGGAAACAGGTGTTCAGTGTCCGGAGAAGTTAGGGAAAGCCCAGCTTCCAGACGTTTTAAGGTCCAGTGCGTAGGAATGTCTCCCTCTTTAAGGCCAGTGTGTAGGAATGTCTCCGTCTTCTTAAGGTCCAGTGTGTAGGAATGTCTCCGTCTTTTAAGGTCCAGTGTGTAGGAATGTCTCCGTCTTTTAAGGTCGCAGTGTGTAGGAATGTCTCCGTCTTTTAGTGCAGGTGTGGAATGTCTCCATCTTTTAAGGCATGTGAGATTCTCCGTCTTTTAAGGTGCAGGTGTAGGAATGTCTCCGTCTTTTAAGGTCCAGTGTGAAGGAATGTCTCCGTCTTTTAAGGTGCAGGGTGTAAGAATGTCTCCGTCTTTTAAGGTCCAGTGTGTAGGAACGTCTCCATCTTTTAAGGTCCAGTGTGTAGGAATGTCTCCGTAAATCTAGTACTAAATGTAGGCTAACGTTACCTTCTGTCGAGTATGGTGTACATTCAGGCACCAAAATATTCCTTCATATTCGGTCTGGTTACTACCGTTCAAGACGGCACCGGTGCCCTTTTGGAACCGCGTTTCGGTACCCAACCTTAGTCGTTAGATCCTCAAACCTTTTAGTGTAGAAGTAACATCTCAGAGATGTGCAAGACTTCTGTTTTTGCAGCAAGTGTTGCCACTAAAATACAGTTTGAAAATACAGTTGAGCTTTACACACACATTTCAAACTGCTAACCTACAATGGGGATGAGTCTGAACGTCTTCAGCACAACCTGACATAGATGAAACCTGACGGCGTCGTTCTTAAGCAGGCTGAGGCCTGAGGGGAATCCCCCTCGGGGGGTGGGGGGGTTGGGGGTTGGAGCCTCTGGGGACGGCAAACATTACAGTCGTCTGCGCCCGGGAGGAAGGAAGAGAGGGAAGAGATAAAGCATGGGACGGAGGAGAGGATGGAGAGAGCAGAGGAGCATCAGAGAGGGAGGAAAGCATGTGTACTGATAACAGCAGGACAATTCAATTTGATCTGGTGTTGGGGGGGGGTGGGGGGGGGGGGGGGGGGAGATTGTGCTCGGGATGGAAGACAACAGCGCGCATCCCCACGGTATCGTCATGGAACGGCGAACAACCCAGACTAATGTGGATGAGAAAGGGCGATTACGTGATTATAAAGCATGACTCAAACATGAAACTGAAGATCGTCTGAAGACGACACGGCTTCACACACTTAGTGTGTATCAGCTGGAAACCTGATCCTGTTCTTCCTCTGGTCCAATCACCAGGCACACGGCGGGTTGACGAGTCAGGTGCGAGAATCAAACACACCTCAGTCTGACGCGTGGTCAGCAGCCCTCAGCGTCAGAAAGCGGCGTAAAGACTCAAGGACTCCTTTGTCTCTCATGCATTACACTCTACAACTAATCCTTGACGCGCACATACCTGCCAAGGTGCTCTTGAGCAAGGCACCGAACCCCCCTCTGCTGCTCAGGGCCCAGTTTTTCAAAAGTAATCCACTAGGATTTTGGATAACGGATTGGATCAAATGTTGAAAATGGGTTTTTCAAAAGAAAAAACGGATTACACAATCGGATTAGATCACATAATCTAATCTTGATTTTGATCTGGATCAAACCTTTAGTTTGGGTTTTTCAGAACCTTTTTGTAGGATCACTTTGATCCAAAAAATCTGGATTAAACTGATCCCATCAGAAGGGTGGACTCAGCGTGGATTTCATGCCCAAAATGTAATGAAAACTTTAACAATGTATCAAATAATACTATATTGGATCATGCAGTATCTTACAAGATATCCTATTTATTCATAAGGTTTTAATTTTATTTGTTCATCCGTCAGGCTACAGTGATTAGGTAGGCTTTAACGTAATCAGCCTTTCAGTATAGCCTACAGCGAAGTACAAAGAGTTTGGCCTCATAAAATTATCCCCCAAACAGCTGTCAAAATTGACCAAAAACAATACATTTTCTTCTCTCAATAATTGATATATATAAATAGGCCTATATATTCATCACAATATTTATTAGTGATGCATGCAATGATACAGAATAACCAAAAAAATGCAAAGAATGGCAATCACTGATTTTTGAAATCCAAAACAAATCCAAATCAGAAATAGTGTCTAACTACTTGTTGCACTTCCTGTTTGCTCGTTCTTGCAAAATAACTTATATTTACCCCACACTGGCCATTCTACTTGTTGCTTCTTTACAATCTATAGTTCTACATTGTGAATTCCTATCCTGTTTGAACACTGGTTATCCAGATTTGGTGATCCTGAAAAGTTCCTATCCGGGTCAGATTGATCCAATTTGATGTTGCTTTGAAAAACTGGCTCAAAAATAAGATGGATTACGTGATCACGGATCGCAAAAAAAAGGATTACTAAATCCGGATCAATTTGATCCAGATTACATTTTTTGAAAAACTGGGCCCAGGGCGCTGTTCCAGCACTGGCACCCCCCCCCCCCCACTCTGACATCTCTCCATTAGTGCATGAATAGGACCTTTCAGGCCTGTGTGTAGTGTGTAATAACAACAGAATGTAAATGGTTATTTCCCCATAGGGGATCAATAAAGAGCATACATTAAATTATACATGCACTAATGGAGAGATGTCAGAGTGGGGGGAGGGGGGGGGGTGCTGCCCATAGAAAGGAAGCGTCCAGGACCACCACCATACTTTTGGTCCGTATGAGGACTTGAACCAGCGACCCTCCGGTTCCCAACCAGACTGAGCTACAGCAAGACACCACAACGCCGTGGAAGCAAAAGATGACAAATTCTCAACTCAAGACGAAGAACATGAAGTAGATGTTGTCCATCTTTTATCTCTTTTAAAAACACAGCCCCCTCTTAATACATCATTAAGCAACAAAGGTGCATTTCTGCAGAGACACACCGCAGTTTGGAGGCAGTGGAAAGAGAAAGGACAAGCCGGTGTGTGGGGTTGGGCGTGTAATACAAAGTCCACCCTCTCCAGAGTCTTCCTGCTGGGTTAACACCTTGCAGGCGCCACTGAATTATATAACTAACTCCTCATCCACCATCATGAAAGGCTTCCTTTTTTCTGCACAGACAAGTGTTTTTTGACAGCTGGTTGAATACTGAAGCAGACCACGCTCACCACCTTTCATTGATTCAGCAATAAAACATGCTTAGTCACATTCGATTTCTCATTAGATAAAGGTATGCCACACCAGAGCTTCACAGAGGAATCGATTAGTTGTCAACTATGAAATTGATCGCCAACTATTTCAATAAACGATAAATCGCTTTGAAAAAATTTCAAAATAAAGTCAAACTTCTCTAATGTCAGTCTGTTAAATGTGAATATGTTCTAGTTTCTTCTCTCCTCTGCGACAGTAAGCTGAATGTCTTTGAGTTGTGGACAAAATGAGACATTTGAGGACGTTGTCTTGAGATTTGGGAACACTGATTCACATTTTCTGACATTTTAAAGACCAAACAACTTATCCATTAATTGATCAATCAATTGATTGATCGCCTCTGGAGAAACTAGGGGACAAGTGTCTTGCTCAGGGACACATTGGTTGATGTTTGGCGGTAGGAATCAAACCCAGATCTCCTACACCAAAGCCATGGTGGACCACTACCAACCCCAATGGCCAATGAAAACAATGGATACTCGCAGCCCTAAACTATGAGTCATTTACAATGGCCGATTTAAATTTTCATTCCTCAGAATCATTTATAATGACAAATAAATGATAGTATAGCCCAGTCTGTCCACCAGAGGGCGCTCTACCACGTCCCTGTTGGGGAACCTGTTGGTGTTAGCGTTACATACAACACTAACGGGGACGTTGTAGATGCAAACAAAGCATTTTGCAATGTATGTAGGAAGGAGTTTGGTATTTTTAGATTTCTCCCAGCCCGGTAAATAACCATTTGAAAATAATAAATAATTCTCGACTGCTGGGGTGACGAGAGGATGTTGTCCAAGCCGTAGGGCTGGGAGATATGGAGAAAATCAAATATCACAATATTTATGTAGTATTCTATTTTGTAGTATTGACCCTCGGTGCTTACACAAAATATTTACACAATGAGATTTTTGATAAATGATCATCAGTAATGTGGATATAATGACTAAGTGGGTAAAGGTAAATAATAGAACAGTTACAGCACTCTGGTAAGTTCAAAAAATGACATCACTTTACTGTAATGCAGCCTTTAAAACCAGGAAAAGACACTTATCTTATATTATGGATTTACAATATCCAAAATCTAAGACGATACCTTGTCTCATACCAATATATCGATATATTGCCGAGCTCTACCAAGCAGGTTAGCATCCTGAACGTGTCTGAGCCGCGCTGCCTCCCCTCGATGGGGAAACCCGAATTTTGCAACTCTGTTGATGTTGCTGCTACACCCCAAACACACCCACCAGCCCGCATTTAATCCGCAATGCTGCATTTAATGTCTCCATGCGGCAGCACTGAACGACTCTCCCACTGGAGCATCATTTGTAGAAGATAGATGTCATTACGCTAAATGACCACAACCGCAGAGCAGTCCATTAGGAACCGAGTCCACGACTGGTTAATGCAAACAGACTGTCGTGGTGGAACTCCGCCGCAGAGTGAACCTTGTAAATACGACATCCTTTGTTTGGATATTTATAGAACTGAATATGACCAGTTTATCTGGAAGAAAGATGCTGTCACTGGAGACCTTTCTGCACCAAAAGCTCCAATATGAGCACAAACTGAGCTCCCTGTTGCTCAATCATAACAAGTTAAGTGATAATACAGAACATTTTAACATGAGTAGATTGCTTTGTCTTCTTAATACCAGTGGGGATGTTGACTTAATGAATATTCAAATTTCCTTGTCCCCCTTGAGATGTATCATCTCATTTTTACTCATTACATAACAGGCGAGTGACTAGTAGATAAAATAAAGACATGTGACCTGTATTTATTCATTCACTGAGAGGCAGCCTCTCTTCTGCAGGAATGACCAGGGTCTGGTAGGACCAGGCTAATGGACCAGGGTCTGGCTGGACCGGGCTAATGGACCAGGGTCTGGTAGGACCAGGCTACTGGACCAGAGTCTGGTAGGACCAGGCTAACGGACCAGGGTCTAGTAGGACCAGGCTAATGAGCCAGAGTCTGGTAGGACTGGGCTAATGGACCAGAGTCTGGTAGGACCAGGCTAACGTACCAGAGTCTGGTTGGAACGGGCTAACGTACCAGAGTCTGGTAGGACCGGGCTAACGTACCAGAGTCTGGTAGGACCAGGCTAACGTACCAGAGTCTGGTAGGACCGAGCTAATGGACCAGAGTCTGGTTGGAACGGGCTAATGAGCCAGAGTCTGGTAGGACAACGGCTAACGGACCAGAGTCTGGTAGGACCAGGCTAACGTACCAGAGTCTGGTAGGACAACGGCTAACGTACCAGAGTCTGGTAGGACAACGGCTAACGGACCAGAGTCTGGTAGGACCAGGCTAACGTACCAGAGTCTGGTAGGACAACGGCTAACGGACCAGAGTCTGGTTGGAACGGGCTAATGAGTCTACAAAAAATGTGTGTGTGTGTGTGTGTGTGTGTGTGTGTATGTATTTCAGGCCTGTGTGTAGTCACCATCAAACTAGCAAAAGTGGATTTGGATACAACTTAAACTAGTAACTAAAGTAACTAGTAACTAAAGCTGTCGGATGAGTGTAGTGGAGTAACTAAAGTAACTAGTAACTAAAGCTGTCAGATGAATGTAGTGGAGTAACTAAAGTAACTAGTAACTAAGCTTTCAGATGAATGTAGAGGAGTAACTAAAGTAACTAGTAACTAAGCTTTCAGATGAATGTAGAGGAGTAACTAAAGTAACTAGTAACTAAAGCTATCAGATGAGTGTAGTGGAGTAACTAAACTAACTAGTAACTAAGCTTTCAGATGAATGTAGTGGAGTAACTAAAGTAACTAGTAACTAAAGCTGTCGGATGAGTGTAGTGGAGTAACTAAAGTAACTAGTAACTAAAGCTGTCAGATGAATGTAGTGGAGTAACTAAAGTAACTAGTAACTAAAGCTGTCAGATGAATGTAGTGGAGTACTAAAGTAACTAGTAACAAAAGCTGTCAGATGAATTTTAGTGGAGTAACTAAAGTAACTAGTAACAAGCTGTCAGATGAATGTAGTGGAGTAACTAAGTAACTAGTAACTAAAGCTGTCAGATGAATGTAGTGGAGTAACTAAAGTAACTAGTAACTAAGCTTTCAGATGAATGTAGTGGAGTAACTAAAGTAACTATAACTACAGTAACTAGTAACTAAAGCTGTCAGATGAATGTAGTGGAGTAACTAAAGTAACTAGTAACTAAAGCTGTCAGATGAATGTAGAGGAGTAACTAAAGTAACTAGTAACTAAAGCTTTCGGATGAATGTAGTGGAGTAACTAAAGTAACTAGTAACTAGATTAACTAGTAACTAAAGCTGTCAGATGAATGTAGTGGAGTAACTAAAGTAACTAGTAACTAAAGATGAATGTAGTGGAGTAAAAAGTAGAATATTTCTCTCTGAGATGTAGCGGGGTAGAAGTAGAAAGTAACATGAAGGGAAAAGACTCAAGTAAATATCAAGTAGCTCAACACGTGGACTGAAGTACAGTAATGGAGTAAAAGTACTTAGTTACTTTCCCCCGCTGCCTGTCAGGCCGAGGCCAGGGTTCCCCGCTCATCTGCCCCCGAAAACTGCTGATGTCTAACATCTCGTGTCCGTCTCTCCGTCTCCCTCCCGGCTCTCACACATGCTCGCTCCACCTGCCTCTCAGCCTCCACTGCGGATCTCATTTCACTCGCTCCACAGCGTTGTTATGGTAACCACATTTTTGGTACCACAGTACTTCAGTCCTGGAACGAGAGCTTTTTGAATTTGATCCGTGTGCAGCGTGACATTCCCTCGCAGTGAGGCCTCGACAGGGCGGAAACACACAAACGTTTCCTTAAACTTCTCCACCACAATATGAGACTAACAGCTGGAACACACTGCAGCCGTTAGCATAGCAGTTGGTATAGCAACGTAGCAGCTATTTTTAATTTTGGCGCCCATGTAATGCAATCTATCCGGCCACATTTACTTACTTACTTACTTACTTACTTACTTACTAACTAACTAACTACTACACCACAATTCGCACGTTCTGTATTTTGACTCTATAACATCTCAGCAGTGTTATCAACACAGTCTCACTCCAGGTTAAAAATAGAGAAGTTTGGTCAGGTGCCTTTGTTGTTGTTATTGATGCTAGAAGTCTCCTTTAGCGCTTGGTTGTCTCCTTTAGCGTCATGTAACACGCGCTTGGTCGTCTCCTTTAGCGTCATGTAACACGCGCTTGGTTGTCTCCTTTAGCGTCATGTAACACGCGCTTGGTCGTCTCCTTTAGCGTCTTATAACACGCTTGGTCGTCTCCTTTAGCGTCTTATAACACGCTTGGTTGTCTCCTTTAGCGTCTTATAACACGCTTGGTTGTCTCCTTTAGCGTCTTATAACACGCTTGGTTGTCTCCTTTAGCGTCATGTAACACGCGCTTGGTTGTCTCCTTTAGCGTCATGTAACACGCTTGGTCGTCTCCTTTAGCGTCATGTAACACGCTTGGTCGTCTCCTTTAGCGTCATGTAACACGCTTGGTCGTCTCCTTTAGCGTCATATAACACGCTTGGTTGTCTCCTTTAGCGTCATATAACACGCTTGGTTGTCTCCTTTAGCGTCATATAACACACTTGGTTGTCTCCTTTAGCGTCATATAACACGCTTGGTTGTCTCCTTTAGCGTCAGATAACACGCTTGGTTGTCTCCTTTAGCGTCATATAACACGCTTGGTTGTCTCCTTTAGCGTCATATAACACGCTTGGTTGTCTCCTTTAGCGTCAGATAACGCGCTTGGTTGTCTCCTTTAGCGTCATCGTCTCCTTTAGTGTCGTATAACACACGCTTAACATGTTAAACCGTATATATTTCAGCATATAAATCGCCCCTGACTATAAGACACAGGACCAGCCAAACTATGAAAAAAAAGTGACCTATAATCCATGAAATACGATATTTATCTTCTGTATCTTCGGACCGACGCCTTGATTCCCAAGTTCATTTCTGATCCACTTGACCTACAAAAAGAAAATCCACTTGTCCCGGACAAACGAACAAGCCTTAATGTTGAACTCTGCAATATTGGAAATTATTTCCTTTCATTTGCTTAAATCCATCAGGCAGTTTGTTGAGTTTGAGTATAACACTGAAAGCAGCAAAACTGAGAAGACTTCAGTGTCTGTTATATCATTATCGCAGTTTTCTGCCGTTACTTTCAATTATTTTCAATGTCGATTTATCTGTATTATTTTCCCGGTTAACTGATGAGTTGTTGGGGCTCTAAAATGTCAGAAAATGGTGAAAAATGTGGATCAGTGTTTACCAAAAAACCCAAGATTACGTCTGTTTTGTCCACAATTCAAAGACATCCAGCCTACTGTCCCGGAGAAGAGAAGAAACTAGAAAAATAATCATATTCAACAAGCGGACATCACGCAAGTTTCACTGTTTTTACATAAAAAAATGACTCAAACCGATAAATCGATTATCAAAAGAGTTGCCGATTCATTTAAAAGTTGTAAATAATCCATTCATCTTTGCAGCTCTAGTTGAATTGAGACGATTTTTCCATCTTTGGGAACAGTTCGGCAGCCAAACCAGTTCATGCATCTCCTGAATCTGTTTCCACGTGGTTTTTACTGTGGAGACTGAAAGTAGTTATCATGTGAACATGCATGGTGAAAATAGAAAGGAGAAAAAGCTTTTGGGTGAGGCAATTTTAGAACCCAGGAATGTCAACCTAGCAGAGTAAGACTGAGATAAGATAAGAAACCTGGGTGGGGGTGCGACTCTGACAGTGAGTAAAACCAGATTCCCTGTCCGACTTTAGGTGAAGATGCTGAGTTATAAACTTGCCAACACACAGCCACAGCTCAACCAATGGTGAAGCAGAGAATAAGATATACTACGCCCATTTATGCAAAACAACTTAACGTCTACACCCATTCATGCAAAACAACTTTACAGCTACACCCATTAATGTAAAACAACTTTACGTCTACACCCATTCATGTAAAACAACTTTACGTCTACACCCATTCATGTAAAACAACTTTACGTCTACACCCATTTATGCAAAACACTTTACGGCTACACCCATTTATGCAAAACAACTTTACGGCTACACCCATTTATGTAAAACAACTTTACGTCTACACCCATCATGTAAAACAACTTTACGGCTACACCCATTAGTAAAACAACTTTACGTCTACACCCATTATGTAAAACAACTTTACGTCTACACCCTTTATGTAAAACAACTTTACGTCTACACCCATTTATGTAAAACAACTTACGGCTACACCCATTTAGTACAATGTAACAACTTTACGGCTACACCCCTTTATGTAAAACAACTTTACGGCTACACCCATTATGTAAACAACTTTTTCGGTCTACACCCATTCATGTAAAAACTTTACGGCTACACCCATTCATGTAAAACAAATTTAACGGCTACACCCATTCATGTAAAACAACTTTAAAGGCTACACCCATTCATGTAAAACAACTTTACGGCTACACCCATTCATGTAAAAAAACTTTACGTCTACACCCATTTATGTAAAAAACTTTACGTCTACACCCATTATGTAAAACAACTTTACGTCTACACCCATTCATGTAAAACAACTTTACGTCTACACCCATTCATGTTAAAACAACTTTACGGTCTACACCATTCATGTAAAACAACTTTACGTCTCACACCATTATGTAAAAACACTTTCGTCTTCACAGTAACAAAAACTTCAGTACAAATAAACAACTTTACGTCTACACCCATTTATGTAAAACAACTTTACGGCTACACCCATTCATGTAAAACAACTTTACGTCTACACCCATTTATGTAAAACAACTTTACGTCTACACCCATTCATGTAAAACAACTTTACGGCTACACCCATTCATGTAAAACAACTTTACGTCTACACCCATTCATGTAAAACAACTTTACGTCTACACCCATTCATGTAAAACAACTTTACGTCTACACCCATTTATGTAAAACAACTTTACGTCTACACCCATTTATGTAAAACAACTTTACGTCTACACCCATTTATGTAAAATAACTTTACGTCTTCACCCATTTATGTAAAACAACTTTACAGCTACACCCATTTATGTAAAACAACTTTACAACAGGGACAGGAAGTAGAACAGGGACAGGAAGTAGTTCTTTTGGAGATTCTGGTCTACTAGTGGCTGTTGGAGCAGTGACTGTTTCCTCCTGAAGACGACTGTGGATTGACGGGATCCGACAACGAGTTTACCATGAACCAGAAAGGTTATGCTGAAATAACCAGATATCTGACGTTGTTTTGAACCTAACATTACCCACAAACCAACGTTGATTTGCTGGATAAACCAACTCTGGGAGCGTCTTCTGGGCGGGGGGGCGACAGCCTTGTGTTGTCAAAGTGTTTTGAATCGACGTGGCACATCGACAATGAAGAGGAAGTATCCATTTACACACGCGTCACACTATCGGATTTAAAACACCTGATCTCGTCTCCATCTTATCGGCCTTCATGTCCTACCTACTCGATGACATCATCTGTGTTCTGATTGGTCACTTCCTGTGCAACGACTTCACGCCAAACCCAACAGCAGATATGTTAGGGCGAAATGTGTGTGTGTGTGTGTGTGTGTGTGTGTGTTAGTGAGTGAGTGAGTGAGACAGACAGAGAGAGAGAGAGAGTGAGAGACACACAAAGAAAGAGAGAGAGAGACAAGAAAGAGAGAGAGACAGAGACACAGAGAGAGAGACAGAAAAGACACACAGAAAGAGAGAGAGACAGAGAGAGAGACACACAGAAAGAGAGAGAGACACAGAAAGAGAGAGAGACAGAGAGTGACAGACACACACAAAGAAAGAGAGACACAAAGAGAGACAGAGAGAGAGACACACAGAAAGGAGACACAGAGACAGACAGAGCGAGCGAGAGAGACACACACAGAAAGAGAGAGAGAGAGACAGAGAGACACAGAGAAAGAGAGACAGAGCGAGAGAGACACACACAGAAAGAAAGAGAGCGACCGAGAGAGAGAGAGAGTTGTGGTTGTGTGTGTGTGTGTGTGTGTGTGTGTGTGTTGTTGTGTGTGTGTGTGTTGTGTGTTGTGTGTGTGTTGTGTGTGTGTGTGTGTGTGTGTGTGTGTGCGCTGATAAAAGGCTGAAAGTGTGTCTCTGGTGCAGCTCTGACACCAGCGGCCCATATGGAGCGGCCATATTGGACGTTGAGCTGAGGGCTGAGTCAGACTCTTCCGTGTTTCCCTCGCTCGACTCGGAGAGTTGACGAGCCGACGAAGAACAGAAACAAGCCGTTGTGTCCACAAGTGTCTCACAGGATTTACTTTTGTCCAGAGTTCAAACCCTCCTCCGTCACATTAAACCATCTGCTGGCCCTGAAATAACCAGGAACACCGGGAAAACTAGACCACGCCTCCATTTAAATAATAAATCACCTCTTCATCATCATCATCTCAGCACAATCTGACCACCTATAGATCGGGGGGGATATTTAAAGGAATATCAGCTGTTAATATCTGTTCTCACTCCCATCTGGTAACATGGACTTAACATTTTTCATTCTTTTCTGACATTTTATAGAGAAAACAATTAAAAGGGCCCATATTCTGCTCATCTTCAGGTTCATATCTGTATTTTGAGGTTGGACCAGAATAGGTTTACATGGTTTAATTTTTTAAAAACACCATATTATTGTTGTACTGCACACTGCTAAGACATCTCACTAGTTTTAGCTCCAGAGTGAGACATCTCTCTAGTTTTAGCTCCCAATATGGGCACTAGATCAATAGAGAAATTAATTGGCAGATTAATCGACGAGAGAAGTTGGAGAAGATCTCTATAGGGTTAGAGAAGATCTCTGCAGGGTTAGAGAAGATCTCTATAGGGTTAGAGAAGATCTCTGTAGGGTTAGAGAAGATCTCTATAGAGTTAGAGAAGATCTCTGTAGGGTTAGAGAAGATCACTGTAGAGTTAGAGAAGACCTCTATAGAGTTAGAGAAGACCTCTATAGGGTTAGAGAAGATCTCTATAGGGTTAGAGAAGACCTCTATAGGGCTGGAGAAGATCTCTATAGGGTTAGAGAAGATCTCTAGATCTAGACATTTTGACGCCCCATTGGCGCTTGGATGTGTCGACTGTAGAACGGCCATAAGACCAAAACCAAGCGAGGAACTTTGAGCAGACGGGCCCTACATGCTTTGGGGAGCAGATCCCGACGGAGCCATCGCATCACCGAGGAGCTTCGGGGACATTCAGGAGGAAACTCTTCATTCCCCACATCTACGTCAGGTTACAGCCTAACGAGCCTTCATGAACCCTCCTGTTGAGCTCGGGTCCAATTTGACCCGTTTTCTAAGTTTCCATGTCAGAAACAAGGCTTTCTATCCAGCCAAACTTCCATCAATACCAAGTGATGATCACTACTATTATGGGAGAAAATCTGTGATCATCCATAAACATAGAGACTTTAATCAAGATAATCCTAATTGCTGCATATTTTACTCAATAAATCAGAATCAGCTTTATTTGCCAGGTGTGAGGACACATAAGAGGAGATCTGCTGTGGATCGTCAGTGCTCACAATGCGCCACGTACAAATACAAAAAAATAAAATCAAAAAATAAAACGAGTTTGCAGAATCAAACCATCAAATCATAGCCATTTTGATGAGATGTTTGTGAATTATTGGTCAAAGTATAATACCGAGCAGTCTGTGCTCCAATTCTGTACAAAGTGGGGATTTGAGATAATGTATTCTTTCATTTGGACAAAGGTCAACATCTTCATCCTTCACTGAAGAAGACTCCAAACAGAAACAATATAGACAACGAAGAGTGCAGCGTATGCAGGAGTAAATCATGATATGATAGTGGAGCATATGCAGTTAGGTGTAATTTCATGTAAATGAGATTTATTCACCATCAAGTGCATAAAGAAGAGTAAAACTAGTGGCAATGAGTCATGAAGTTGGCCAGAAAGATCCTTCATGAGCTCCTGCAACAGAGTGAGTCCACTCCACTCGTCCTGCACCCGTCCCCTCTCTCGTGACGAATAAATCCCAAAACAACGCGTCGTCTACGCAGAGACTCGGACTAACTGCTTCGGCCTCTTTCTCAGCTTCTTATCTTCACTGAAAAGTGCACAAAATATGTCTTTGGTGTGCAAGGAGACACAGGAACACACGTACGGACCACAGCACACCTGCTGGGTTTAGTGCAAATATGATGCACGTCAGTCCAGACATGAGGATTTTAAATGTGCTCCATATGGAGAGAGAGATACACAGGAAACGGACCTGAGCCATTGTGCAGAACCAAGAAGGAGCTACGGGGACAGACAGGAGGAAACTCTTCACCCACACACACACACACACACACACCACACACACACCACACACACACACACACAATTAGCAGGTAAGCCTAGGCTACTATGGGAGAGGGTTTGGGAATATGGGAATAAATGGCTTTCAGTTCTGGGTTTGAGGTCTGAACTGCAGAGGGAAAAATTAGAGATTGTAAGACTAAATTGAGAAGACTGAGTTCAGATTTTAAGATTTAAAGACATCAATCAGAGAGACTCGTTTCAGATTTAAGACACCTGTCTCAAACCGTTTAAACAAACCAACATCTCAATTATCTCAATCTAGGCTACACAACAATTGTTTGTCAGCCTCCACACTCTGTCCACACGTGGTCCTAATCCGGTCCGGTCTACCTACGACCCGTAGCAGAAACCTGCTGACTCGGCGTGAGTCCAGCTGCAGCTTCTCACGTGAACGAGCCAGCCATCAATCAGCACGAGTTGTAAAAGAATTAATTAATTAATTAAAAACCCGCTGAGTCATGTTTTTACTCACACGAACGCGTGGTAGAGCAGCGCCCACCCCCTCGGCCTCTCCAGCGCGTCGTACAGCAGGTTCTGGATCCTCCTCCGCCGGATGTTATTCCTCTTGGCCGGCCGGCTGTAGTTCAGGGGGGTCTTGGCCAGCAGTCCGATCCCGATGCCCTGGGATCCCCGCTTGAAGCCGTCCCGACCCGAAGCCGCCGGCGTGGCCAGCAGCAGCGCGCCATCCCGGTCCGCGCCCCCGCCCTGGTCCAACAAGTCCCCCCCGCCGCCGGAGCCCTTCTTCTGCTCCTCCGAGCCGCTAGCGACGGTCCTGGACCGGAGCCCCATTGTCATGCTGGATGCCCGGGGTGGGCAGCATGCCATGATCCGGGTGCTGGCTCCGGAGACACCCCCCCCCCCCACCACCACCACCTTTCTCTTCCCTCAGCCGCGGGTCATTTAAGGATTTAAAGGATGTGGTCCCCGGCGCTCAGCGGTCTGACTGGAAAACAGAGAGGGAGGAAGAGATGAAGAGAGAGAGAAGAGAGAGAGAGAGAGGGAGAGAGACGAGAGAAAGAGAGAGAGAGGAGAGAGAGAGAGAGGAGGAGAGAGGGAGGAGATGAGAGGGGAGAGGAGAGAAGAGGAGGAGAGAGGGAGAGAGAGAGAGATTGTTACATCCTTATTTTGGGAAACCATCGGCATCTGTAGCCGACGTGTTTGGCTGCAGAGCAGAAATCCGACAACATTTACAAAATCGCAAAGAACCCCCCCCACGCCCATGTTACAAAAACCCTCCACCCCAACAACAGACAGGAACATCACAGCGATCTAACACCACGAACTCGGATAAACTCACTGTAGCGCACCTGTGTTTGTGGGATTATTGTAGAAATATAAAGCTACGCGACCAAGAAAAGCGACAAAAAACGCCTGGATCCGGAATCGTGGCGGTGCTGAGCCCCAATTATCACAATTTAAAAAAAAAAAGGAGCGTTAAGCAACAATTGCCCAATTACCAAACAATTACCAAAAACGCTTACCCAAAGCGCGCACGCACACGCGCACACATACACGAATACACGTACACACACCACACACACACACACTGTAGACAAAGAGCTGGCATCACGCTGCATCCCCGCGCACACTAACGCCGACTCAAAGAGACACCTAAGGGGGGGGGGGACCTGCGGAAGACAAAGCGGCCGCACCGAGACCTACCAGCAGCTGCTCCCGCGCATGGCTCGCGTCTCCGGGGCTTCCAGCCTCCATCCACCTGCACGGGAAGCGGTGCTGGCTCCTCGGCTCAGAGGCGGAGGATAGGAGGAGGAGGAGGAAGGAGAGGAGGAGGAGGGAGGGGTGGAGAGCAGAGATGCTGCGTGAAGGAGGTCGATACTGAAACTGAAACAGAGGAGGAGCAGAGAGAGAGGTAGGGGGGGGGGGGGGGGGGGGTAAAGGGAGAGAGAGACAGAGAGAGAGACAGAAATATGTTCGGCAATATAACCAATGTCTTGTCATGTCAATAAAGCTCTTTAAATTGAGAGAGAGAGAGAGAGAGAGAGAGAGAGAGAGAGGGAGAAGGCTGGTGGGGGGTGGGGGGGGGAGATCAGGCTTGCGTGAGCAGCAACGCAGACGCCACGTGCCCGCGCACAAAGATACTGTACACCTTTATGTAAACAGGAGGACGACAGGCGTGTAAACACAGACGGATTGAGGCAGACGCGCCCACGAGAACTTAATATGCCCAGTCATGGACACGTGTGCGCGCACGTTGCGTGGCACAAAGGCCCGCGTGGATCAAGACATCAAAACACAATAAATCTGCAAAGATTAATGTTTAATCGCCAACCATGTTTTGATAATTCATGTAATTTTTTTAATGTAAAAAGTGAAACTTGTGTGATGTCAGCTTGTCTCTTCTGTCCTCTGGGACAGGAAGCTGAAGATCTTTGAGTCGTGGAGAAGACATCTGAGGACGTTGTCTCGGGCTTTTTGGGGAACTCTGATCCACATTTTTAGAGACAAACAACTCATCAATGCATCCAGAAAATAATCCACACATTAAGTAGGTTGGTTCGCTGGTTCTGGGTTTTCTGGGTGACTCCGTAAGAAACCGGGTCTCACTCCAAACAACACGGATGGATTTATTCTCAGTGTGTGGAAGCACCAGAGACACAAAATAACACACAGGTCTTCTTCCTGGTCTTCTTCCTGGTCTTTTTCTTGGTCTTCTTGGTCTTCCTGGTCTTCTTCTTCTTGGACGTGTTCTTCCTGGTCTTTTTCTTCTTCTTGGTCTTCTTGTTCTTCCTGGTCTTTTTCTCCTTCTTGGGCTTCCTGGTCTTCTTCTTCTTGGACTTCTTCTTCCTGGACTTCTTGGTCTTGGTCTTCTTGGTCTTGGTCGTCTTCTTCTTGGACTTCTTCTTCCTGGTATTCTTCTTCTTGGACGTGGTCTTCCTGGTCTTGGTCTTCTTGGACTTCTTCTTCCTGGTCTTCTTCTTCTTGGTCTTGGTCTTCTTGGTCATGGTCTTCTTGGTCTTCTTCTTCTTGGTCTTCCTGCTCTTTTCCTTCTTCTTGGTCTTCCTGGTCTTCTTCTTCTTGGTCTTCCTGGTCTTTTCCTTCTTCTTGGTCTTCTTGGTCTTCTTGGTCTTGGTCTTGGTCTTGGTCTTGGGGGGGGGGGGATGTGGTCCGGGCAATCGCAGCTGCTTCTCATAATCCTTATTCCCCGTCCAACAAACAATAAAAAAACAAAAACAAATCCCAAAGCCATGCAAATAATTACTGTTTTTTGTACAAATTACAACACGTAATTCCAACAGTTAACACATCGACTACGAAAACACACACTGCTAAAACTCAAACTGGCCAATTAACCAAAACACACAACATGGGGAACCCAAAATGGAAGCCTGACAACCAGACACACATCTGGATGTAAGGTCTGGGAGCTCCCCATTGGCTAGGCTCAACCCGAGGGGCGGGACAAACGGTTGTCTTTCAAATTCCATCCGCACGCCATAGGACAGCGCTCCAACCAATCAGAGCAACGCTGGTTGGTGGATTAACCTTTGACCTCCGAACACGTCTTCCTTTTTTAAGAATGACAGTCTCCAGAGACGGGGACGTGAACTCGTGGTGATTCAACGGAAGGAAGGTGGTCCAACCCCTGGTTCTGCTATGTTTTGGCCCATTTGAGAAATAATCTCAATCACAAATTAAAATTAAATTAAAATAACAGATTGAATCAGTGCTTTCCTGGAAATATAATTTAAAAACACACACCCCACACACCCCACACCCCACACACACACACACTAAAACATACACTAACACCCCCCACACACACACACACCCCACCACAAAACAACCCCCCCCCCCCCACACAAAACACACTAACACATACACTAACACCCCACACACACACACACACACACACACACACACTAACACATACACTACACCCCCACATACACACACACACACACACACACCACACACACACCACCAAAACAACCCCCCCCCCACACACACACACAACACAACCCCCCCCCCCCCCACCACACACCCCCCAAAACACACACAACCCCCCCACACGAGACAAACACACACCCACCACACATATAATACACACATACTTACATGGACAGACACAGACACGACACACACAACACACGGGGACACAAACACCAACAGAAACAACACACACAAAGACACACAAACCCACATACACATACATTACACCACCACACACACACACACACACACACCACACACACACACACACCACACACACACTTACCACGGGCAGACACACACCACACGGGGAGACACACACACACACAAAGACACACAAACACACATACTTACATGGACAGACACAGACACACACACACACCACACACGGAGACAACACACACACACATATACAAACACACACCACACATATACATACTGACATGGACAGACACACACACACACACGGAGAGACACACACACACAGACAAGACACACAAACACACATACTTGTATGGACAGACACAACCACACACAGACACACACACACACACACACACACACGGAGGACACACAAACACACACACACGCACACACACACACACACACACACACACACACACACAAAGACAGACACACACACACTTACACGGACAGACACACACACATGGAGAGAACACACACAGACACGGAGAGACACACCACACACACAAAGACACACAAACACACATACTTACATGGACAGAGACACACACACACACAGACACACACACACACACACACACACACACAGACACACACACACACACACACACAGTGAAGAGGAGAAGAGAAGACTCCTAAAGCAGATTGATTGGTGACTCGATGGCCTTTAGTTTTTCTCCTTTAAGGATTTGACTAATTATCTGGATGAAGAAGAAGAAGATGAAGAAGAAGAAGAAGAAGAAGAAGGAGCCGGGGATTGAAAAAGCAATAACGTGACTCCATCCGTCCGTCTGCTCCCCAGCAGCTCCACCCGTTCCCATAGCAACTCGGCTCCAAACGCACCTTCCTCTTTCATCCTCACATCCAACTCCATTAAATCTCCTCGGGAACCTCTGAACCGTGGCTGGTGTCCGAGCAACATCCAGACACATGCTGGAGGAAGGTCTGGAGCACAGCATTCTGGGAGATAAGTAGAACGTGCTCTGGTTTATTGGCATTCCTCTAAACCAATCACAATCATCGTGGGCGGGGCTTAGCGCCGGACGGAGCCCCGGTGCCGCTGTTGAATAGCCTCAGGAAGGAAGTTGTTTTGGTGGAACATGAAGTTCAGAAGTAGTTTTAGTCGTCAACAGAGACTCCGATTGGACAGATGGTCTAGCTAGCTGTCTGGATCTACCCTGCAGAGACCTGAGGACCAGGTACCCATAGTCCTCAGATTGGACAGATAGTCTAGCTAGCTGTCTGGATTTACCCTGCAGAGACCTGAGGACCAGGTAACCATAGTCCTCAGATTGGACAGATGGTCTAGCTAGTGGTCTGGATTTACCCTGCAGAGACCTGAGGACCAGGTAACCATAGTCCTCAGATTGGACAGGTAGTCTAGCTAGCTGTCTGGATTTACCCTGCAGAGACCTGAGGACCAGGTAACCATAGTCCTCAGATTGGACAGATAGTCTAGCTAGCTGTCTGGATTTACCCTGCAGAGACCTGAGGACCAGGTAACCATAGTCCTCAGATTGGACAGATAGTCTAGCTAGCTGTCTGGGTTTACCCTGCAGAGATCTGAGGACCAGGTAACCATAGTCCCAGATTGGACAGATGGTCTAGCTAGCTGTCTGGATTACCCTGCAGAGACTGAGGACCAGGTAACCATAGTCCTCAGATTGGACAGATGGTCTAGCTAGCTGTCTGGATTTACCCTGCAGAGACCTGAGGACCAGGTAACCATAGTCCTCAGATTGGACAGATGGTCTAGCTAGTGGTCTGGATTTACCCTGCAGAGATCTGAGGACCAGGTAACCATAGTCCTCAGATTGGACAGATGGTCTAGCTAGTGGTCTGGATTTACCCTGCAGAGACCTGAGGACCAGGTAACCATAGTCCTCAGAAACCAGCCGCAGGTTAGATATATACATATAAACATATATATACACACATATGTCTATATACAGTACATACATATACAGTATATATACAGTATATACACATATATGCTGTATTTATACATACACATATATACAGACTACATACAGTAGATATACATTTACATACTTATACACACACATAATACATATATAAAATATATACATGCAGTATATATACAGTACACATACATACATATATACAGTATATAGCTTTTGGCCGTCCCGATGTCAGTAGGGAGCTCATTCCACCAATCAGAGCGGGGGGGGGGGGGGGGGGGGGGTTAAGCAGGTTGGTTCATCCAATCACCTGCCAGGAAGGTTAATGTTCAACCTACCCCTTT
This sequence comes from Etheostoma spectabile, assembly GCF_008692095.1. NCBI lineage: Eukaryota > Metazoa > Chordata > Actinopteri > Perciformes > Percidae > Etheostoma > Etheostoma spectabile. Next base: position 24,603,764 of record NC_045744.1, read on the forward strand.
AAAACATAAAACAGGTTAAAACCCCAACAAAAACCACACCACCGCGCCCCGGCACACGCACCCCAAACACACACACCGCACACACACACCACAACAAACAAAACACACACACACCACAGTAGAATAAAAGATTTCCCTTTTTTGGTAAGCCATGCGTAGTACACTTAAAGGAAAAGATATAAATTATGATAATAATTCGTGTGCCGTGTGCTGCAATAGCCACTGGGCCCAAAAGACTATTTTCCCCATCATTATTATATTATTTTTTTTTATTATTTTTCCGCCTTTTTTTTTGTCCAACCAGCCCAAAAGCGTTGCCAACACGCGCAAAATCCCCAAAAAGGGGGTATTGGGGAAGGCGGGCATGTAGTTTAAAACCAATTTCCCGCGGGTTTTTACGAAATCCAAAAATAGGCAAAAATTAAATAGACATGAATGGGAAAATTTGGGGGGGAAAAGCCAAAAGGGCCCCCTTTGGGCCCCGTGCGCATTGCCATACTTTAAGTAGGAAATGATAAAAGTTTAACAAAGAAAAGACTTTGGTGTTTTTTGATGAAGGGGGCGTTCAGATTAAACCCAAGGGTTTTTCCCAAATACGTTAACTTTTGTCCTTTCAGACGCCCCAGTTTTTTCCAAAGTTGGATTGGGGAAATTTTCAGAGCAGAGTGGGAGACAGGTGAGGGGGGGGTTTAGGTATCCGAAGTTTCCCGAACAAATTGCTTTTCTCCTCCGTTTTAACTTGCAGTCTATTATTGGTCAAAATGTGGGAAACCCTTTTTCCCGGTCGCAGAATTAATATGGAGATATCGGATTTTTAATTGTGGCGTGATCTACCAAATGTCAAAAAAATCATGCAGTGGGCCCCAAATTCACAGATTTTTCCCCAAAAACAAATTTTTTTCCCCTCTCCCTGTTAATTTTTAAAAAAACCCCTGTTGGTCAAAATGTAGGAATTGGCGAACAGCATGTAATTTGGGGACTATGGACAAAAATTTTTGGTAGGCTCCCAACTGCAGTTAAGAATTAAAAAAAAAATTCCCCCCTCTTGACAAATCCCCATAGAACGGGTTTTACGAGGGATAGGGGGGGGGGCGCAGGATGATTCTCAAACAAACAAAGCTTCTCCCTGTTCTATCTTTTAAAATCTGTTGGTCAAAATGTAGGGAATTTTTTTCGGCGCGACATGACATGGATATCATTTAAGTGTTAAAGTAGGGAACCAATGAAATACAACACATTAAAAAGGCTCAACCCAAAAACCCATCTGCCCTTTTCCCCGGCGGCCATGTTGCCAATGACTCCTAACTGATTTTTCCATTGTGGGGGGTGGTGGGGGCCCAATAGCGGCACCCCCTGAAAAAATTTTTTTGGGGAAATTTTTAGTTTATTATTATATTATTATTATTTTTATTCCGCCTTTTTTTTTCCATATAGTCCCAAAGCGTTGCCAACACGCGCAACACATACAAAAAAAATGGGGGGGTATTGATGGGGAAATGGGGGGTTGTATTTTTAAACCAGTTTTTCCCGCGGGGTTTTTTCCCAAAATGGGAAAAAAAATGGGCAAAAAATCCCCCAAACATGAAGGGAAAATGTTTGGGAAACCCCAAAAATGCCCCCTTTTTTGGGGGGCCCTTTCGATCGCCAACTTTAACGTGGAACATGATTAAAGTTAAAACGAAGAAAAGACTTGGGTTTTTTTGCGAAGGGCGTTGATAAAACCAGGGTTTTTTCCCCAAACATTAAAATTTCGCCCCCGTTTTCAGAGGTTAATTTTTCCAAGTGTGGTATGGGGCAAAGTTCAGAGCTGGTGGGGACAGGGAGGGCCTGGGGTGGGATATCTGGAATTTTCCCCCAAAAAAAAATTTGCTCTTTTCCCCGTTTAATCGCAGTTTTCTTTTGGTCAAAAGTGGAAATTTTGTTCGGTGCAACAGTAATATGGAGACACGGACTTAAATGTTGGCGTATTTTCCCAACTGTCGAGAGAAACATGCAGGGAGTCCAATTCACAGTTTTTTTTCCCCAAACAAATTTTTTCTCCTCCTCCATTTTTTTAAAATTAGACACCTAGTTGGTAAATGGGGGAATTTGTCCCGTCAAGACAGAAAAATATGGAGTTAGGGAAAAAATTTTTCGCGCTAGGCCCCCAAACTGCAGTATAGAAAGGGGAAAAAAAAATCGGTCCCCTCTGACAAAAATCACCATAGCCAGGTTTGATACGAGGGAAGAGGGGGGGCCGCAGGATGATTTTGAAACAACAAAGCTCCTCTCTCCAGTTCTACTTTTTAAAATCTGTTGGGAAAAAATGTGGGGAATCTTGTTCCGGGCCAGAATGTAACTGGGGAGTTTTAAAATTTAACGTTTTCCCAAAAAACCAAACTCCCAAAAAAACACTTTGAAAACGGCCGACAAAAAAACCTACGACCCTTCCCTGGGGCCATTTTGCCCAACTGACTCAAATGGTTTCCTTTGGGTGGGGTGTGTGTGGAGGGCCCAATAGCAGGCACACTGATAAAATTTCGGGGAAAATTTTTAGGTATTAAAAAATTTTAAAAATTAAAACATTACGTTTCCTACTGCGGTTGCCATCGAGGGGCAACCTGTGACCCCCGGTCCCGGCGCCCTCCGTGCCCTGACCAGAAAATTGATAGATCCGGCGGTCACATGTGGGTGTCGGGGTTGGGAGGGTCGGTCCTCCCCCCCAAAACCAGGCCTTTTCCCCCAGACGGGGCAGTGGCTGCAGAGAACGCCCCGTTGACAGGGGCAATCCCCAAAATGGGGAGTCCGGGAAGTGTCTGGGCAAAACATGTCGTCCACCAAAAGGGCGCCTACAACGTCCCCGTTTGTGAGGGGTTGCAAGTCTGTCCAAGAGGGCTTAAACGTCCCCGGTTGTGCGGGTTGCTAGCTGTCCCCCGAGGACGCCCCCAACTCCCCGTAAGTATGGGGTTTTCAAGTTGTCCCCCCAAGGACGCCAAACCCTCCCCGTAGTGATGGGTTTCATGTCTGTCCCCCAAGAGACGCTCTACAAGTCCCGTTTGATGGCGTTGCATAGTCTGTCCCCCAAGACGCTTACAAGTCCCCGTTTGTGGCGTTGTAGTCTGTCCACCCGAGGACGTTCAAGTCCCTGTTTAGTGAGGCGTTTAACGCCACCCAAAGGACGCTCACAACGCCCGTTAGTGATGGGTTGCATAGTTGCCACCAGAGGACGCTCTACAACGTCCCGTTAGTGGGCGTTCATACGTCCCCAAGGGGCGCTCTACAACGTCCTGTTTAGGATGGGTGTATCGGCCACCCGAGGGCGCTTACAACGTCCCCGTTATGATGGGCGTTGAAGTCTGCCCCAGAGGGGCTTACAAGTCCCGTTAGTGAGGGTTGCATATCTGTCCACCCCAGGAGGCTCTACAACTCCCTGTTTGGTGGCGTTTCATAGTCTGTCCCCCAGAGGACGCTCTCAAGTCCCCCTTTGCCAATTTTTAAATTTTTTATTTTTTTTTTTGTAAATTAGGGCATTTCTCTCTAACTGGGCGTTTTTTAATAAAATTACTTTATCCAAAAAGGTTTAAGAAACTCTTTACAAAGACGAGAGGAAAATGGGAAAAAATTTTAAAAACCCTCAAAACTCTTGGGAACCCCGGATATCTTCCGGCCGGGTGGGTTTGTTTGGGGTTTTTGGGGGTTTTTTCCGCCGCGGTGAACCGGGAGGGGATTTGGGTTTCGTGGAGTACGGTCTCTGTCCCAGGTTCCCGTGGTGAATAATTTATGGCGTTCGGGGTTGGTTAAACTGCATGAGAGCCCCTCCTCGCACACAGCAGGGAGTTTTTTCCGCCTTTATCCAACTTTTATAAAACAAGGTGGGAAAAGAAGGCCCAGAAGCTTTAGAGTAAAAGGGGGGAACCAAGAAAGAATCACGCGCTTTATTAAAGGGAAAGGGGTTTCATTTTAATTAATTCCTTTTTTTTACCTTCACACAGTATTCCCCCGTCCCCTGGGAATTTTTAAACCCTTTAAACCCATGGGCAAGGGAGGATCAGGAGGGAAACCTCTGGTTTTCAAATGGGGGGGCGGTCCCCCTGGGGCCGGGGCGGCAAACCTTTACCACCCCAAAGGGGCCATTTGGACCCGTTTTCAACCCGAAAAAAAAAGCACTGGGAGCCCCAAAACCCTTTGAAATGAAAATTAAAAAAACCTGTCAAATTTTTTTTTCCTTCGTCCAGTTGAACAAAAATTAAATGGTTTCAATTTTGAAAACAATTAACAACGAGGGAAAAAGAAAAATTCCCCTACAACAAAACTTTTTAACTCCAAAAAAAAAGCGTGGTTTAAAATTAAATGAAATATCAAATTTATTTTGGGCCGTAGTAAGAAATAAAACGCCGAACTTAAAAAATCTGGAGGGGGGGCAGAGAAGGAGGACCAAGATGCGGTTGGGGGGCAAACACAGGTATTTTTTTAAAAACAAAGAGAACCCAAGGGCATTTAAAACAGTCCAAAAAAAGTCTCAGGGAGCCCGGGGGGGCAAAACCCCGGAAAGATGTCCAAAAAAAAACAACAGGGGAATAGTCCTAAACAGGCCTGGGAACAAAAAAACACCAACAGGTAAAAGCACAGGGAAGACTCACAAGGAATATCTGGACAAGAATTCTCACAGCAACAGGCGGACAGGACACAACGGGGACGCACAAACTGGAATGATCTAACAAGAGCAGAGGAAACACTGGGTTAAATACAAGGGGGTACTGAGGAACAGGTGAGACATCAGGTGAAACACATTAGGGTGGGGCTGGGCAATCAGACAAACAAAGCGAAGCTGGACAAGTCAAGACCAGACAGGAAGCAGACTAAAAAATAAAACAGGAAACAGAACATACACAAGCACGGAAACACAAGAGAATGTACGACACCAGACTAGGGGGAAAACTGGGACAAAAACACAGGGAAGGCCAAACAGGAGAATAACCCCAAACAAAAACCCCAACCCACAACACCACTGGCAGTAAACAAAAATGCCGTCCTCTCTCTGCGTGCCGTCATCCTTTTACCGGCGCCGTGCAGTCAGCCGTCAACCTGAATAATGAAATGTCTATTTCACTGAACAATGAAAAAATGTGAATATTTGCAAAATAATAGGCAATTAAAATACTGATCATGCTTGGTCAATGTGATTTCTGCTCCTGAACCTCAGCGCACAGCGTCTGCACATCGGGGCTGTACGCGGTCATCTGTGAGGCGTGTGCGGCGTTTGTTTTTAATAAAGTTCATGTTGGAGAACACCTGCTCGCATACATATGTGGATCCAAAGATCGACAGGACTCCAAGTGCATACTTTTTCATGTTGACATAAATGTCGGGGATTACATTCCAGGTTTCAAACACAAGTTGGTCTGGTTTGGGGAGGTTTCAATATCACGCCATTTGTGATTCTGAGCACAGAACAGCCTTCTGACGTGAAACATCTTCAAGGTCCGCTGTCAAGCGCTCGAACTTAGACACCCACATTTCTTTGTCGGCTATGTCTGCCAGTTCCATCTCAAGATCAGGTGGACTCACCCCTGGAAATGCTGTCATAGTCAACAGGGATGGATCGAGGCTTAGGGGAGTGACAGGGAAGGATAATGTGGGGTTTTCCTCTCTGAACTCACTGAATCGTTTCCCGAACCATGTTTGCATTGCGATGACTGCAGAATGTAAATACTCTAAATGGATCATGTGAGTTTCTCTGAACTCTCTCAAACTGGGGAAGTGTGACAGTGTGCCTTTCTGTAAATCTCTGGCCAGCACCGTCAACTTGCGCTCGAATGCCAAAACCTCCTCCAACATGTGCAGGGCTGTGCGTCCTTTACCCCGAGGAGCTCTGTTCAGGTGCGATGTCATGTCTACCAAGAAGTGTAGCTTTTCGAGCCACTCTGGCTGTTCTAGCTCAGGAAATGTGAGCCCTTTGCGGCCCAGGAAGGTTTTCACTTCCTCCAGACATGCCACAAAGCGTTTCAGCCACCGGAGTCTGTCGTGCAGCAGGAGATCCGAATACGTGCTGTCCAGCTCTCCCAGTAACCAACGGAACTGACGGTGATTTAAACCTTTCGCCATTATTTTGTTCACAATCTGAATGACAACATTCCTGACTTCTGTGCATTCTGGAGGAAATGTTTGAGCACACAGTGCCTCTTGGTGCAGGATGCAATGAGAAGTCAGCAACCTTCTGTCCAGCGACTTCTGCAGTAACGCCACAAAGCCCTTGTGTGCTCCCGTCATGCTCGGTGCCCCGTCTGTAGCCACTGACACCAGGTGGGTGGTGCTTATTCCTTTTGATCTTAAACAATTTAAGACAGCCTCACAGACGTCCTCCCCCACGTGTTTGGCCCGTTAGCGGTATCGACTCGATAATTTCTTCTTGTGACCCAGTCGAGTTTACATACCGGCAGAACAGCGCTACTTGTTCAACATCTCCTTTGTCTTTCGATTCATCACAGGCAATTGAGTAGGCCACAGCTGAATTGATGTCTTTAATTTGCTGTCCGGTGATGTCTTCTGACATTTTTAATGGTTCTGTCTTTGACAGTCTTTGCAGAGAGGGGCATATCCCTGATTTTCTGCACAATTTCACTCTTGTTTTTAAAGTCTGTGAATAGATGTTCTGAAATCTTGATGAAAGATTCTTTTACATATTCTACCATCTGTGAACGGCTTCCTTCGTATGTACTTGAATGTGCTGACTTCATCCACTTCTTGAAGTGATTTTTGCTCTGATCAGCCTTCCGTGTCAGTTCCGAAACAGCTTTTTTTCTCTCATCTCCATCCGGATATTTTTGAGCAAAGGCAAATGTCTTGCGAAATTTGACTTTTTGTTGTTAGCTAGCTTCTCATTACATGTTAAGCACACTGGTAAACCAGTCTCGTCAGCAGTGAAAGCAAATTAATCTGCCCACGTAGCATTGAACGTCCTGTTTTCATCCGATACTTTTCTTTTCTTTGAATTCTCCATTGTTGGCCTACCTGGGGTCAAAAAGTTCAAAAAACCCGCGCTCACTGGCGGCTGTCGCACATCGGAAGTTGTGACGTGTATTGAGAGCGACAAAGTATTTTTTAAATATTAAATATTAAATAAAATATTAAAATATTTAAGATGTTACAAGATCGACATAATCTTCATAGAATTACATTTTGAAAATGAACAAACTAAAATAAAATCCATTTTAATTAAATACTCATTATTAATTATTTTCAAAACTGAGCCGCATCAGAGGGATCAAAGAGCCGCATGCGGCTCCGGAGCCGCGGGTTGCCGACCCTTGCCCTAGGGGTACATTTGGAGTACTGCAGGGGGTACGTGAGATTCTTTTGCTAATTTAAAAATATGTCATACTTTACATGTAGTAATTCATTAAAAATAATTCTAATCATTATTGAAGTAAGGGTTGGATTCTAGGCATTGTTTTTCCTCAGATATACATCCTCCATCCTCGCTACTTGCTCTTACATCCTCACTCATAGCTCCTCAGAGATCCATCCTCCCTACTCCCTCCTACATCCTCGCTCATAGCTCCTCAGAGATCCATCCTCCCTACTCCCTCCTACATCCTCGCTCATAGCTCCTCAGAGATCCAACCTCCATCCTCACTACTCGCTCCTACATCCTCGCTCATAGCTCCTTAGAGATCCAACCTCCATCCTCACTACTCGCTCCTACATCCTCGCTCATAGCTCCTTAGAGATCCAACCTCCATCCTCCCTACTCCCTCCTACATCCTCGCTCATAGCTCCTCAGAGATCCATCCTCACTACTCGCTCCTACATCCTCGCTCAGAGATCCATCCTCACTACTCCCTCCTACATCCTCGCTCATAGCTCCTTAGAGATCCAACCTCCATCCTCCCTACTCCCTCCTACATCCTCGCTCATAGCTCCTTAGAGATCCAACCTCCATCCTCACTACTCGCTCCTACATCCTCGCTCATAGCTCCTTAGAGATCCAACCTCCATCCTCCCTGCTCCCTCCTACATCCTCACTCATAGCTCCTCAGAGATCCATCCTCCCTACTCCCTCCTACATCCTCGCTCATAGCTCCTCAGAGATCCATCCTCACTACTCGCTCCTACATCCTCGCTCATAGCTCCTCAGAGATCCATCCTCACTACTCGCTCCTACATCCTCGCTCATAGCTCCTCAGAGATCCATCCTCACTACTCGCTCCTACATCCTCGCTCATAGCTCCTCAGAGATCCATCCTCACTACTCGCTCCTACATCCTCGCTCATAGCTCCTCAGAGAGCCAACCTCCATCCTCGCTACTCGCTCCTACATCCTCGCTCATAGCTCCTTAGAGATCCAACCTACATCCTCACTACTTGCTCCTACATCCTCACTCATAGCTCCTGAGAGATCCATCCTCCCTACTCGCTCCTACATCCTCGCTCATAGCTCCTTAGAGATCCAACCTCCATCCTCGCTACTCGCTCCTACATCCTCGCTCATAGCTCCTTAGAGATCCAACCTATATCCTCACTACTTGCTCCTACATCCTCACTCATAGCTCCTGAGAGATCCATCCTCCCTACTCGCTCCTACATCCTCGCTCATAGCTCCTCAGAGATCCATCTTCCCTACTAGCTCCTACATCCTCCATCCTCGTTCATAGGTCTTCAGAGATCCATCCTCCCTACTCCCTCCTACATCCTCGCTCATAGCTCCTCGGGACAGGAATAAGATTTTTGAGACGGCCTTCACAAAAGAGCTTCCGTCAGAGGCTGAGTCATGTTTAAAGGTGGAGAACTTAGAACATGAACCATGAGGTGGTCTTATGTAATGTGATAAAGTGGATCAATAACCTAATGATTTTATGCAAGTCTTATTAGATCATGTGTACATATACAAAACATACTAAACTCTAAGTTGTTGTCCAGTATCCCGTCCTCTTTCAGTAACTTTCTGATTGGTACATGTCTGGAGACAGTGACTTTTAAATAAAAATCTTAAAGCTTAATAATTGATTGTTAACTTTGAGGATTGTGATGCAACTAAGAATCACTTTCTTTCCCATCCCTTATTAATTAACCGTTAGTTGAGAAGGAAACGGCCTCCCGCATTTCCCTCGCCTCCCCCGCTCTCAAATGTTGAGGAAGAGAAATTCAGCTTCAACAAAACGACGACACGAGCAGAACAAAGGATCCCTGACATCAGCACCTTTGTTCTTAGCGGTAGCGTCTTCGGACAAAGCGTGGTTTCTGTTACATGATGTCTCCTCGGTGCTCAGCACTTTCCCCGACATGAATCCCAATAAACCCGAGTCTCTGCCTGGCAATGACACACTACCGCCGAGCAAAAGTCAAACTTCAGCGTCTTTCAGCTCCTGGGTTTCATCCAACGAGCTGTTAAAAGCCACCTGCCCACACATCAACTTAAAAAGCAAGCAGGGAAAACTATTGTATGATGTCGCAGGTTAGTCCACCGCAGTTTGGGATGGGGGGAAAACGTGCTCTGGTTTATCGGCATGTCTTTAAACCAAAAATGTGAAAAGTAACAAATGTAAATTTATTTATTTTTTTACAAATTTGGGGAAAAACCCACAAAAATTTCAAAAGACTCGGAAAAATTCGACAAACGTTGAAAAAGTGACAACAACATTGGGGGAAAGACACAAAGTGAAAGTCTTGTGTTTTCTCCTTAACTTCTCCAGGACATGAACACCTGTTTCCTGGTGAAAGTCTGGTGTTTTCTCCTTAACTTCTCCAGGACATGAACACCTGTTTCCTGGGTGAAAGTCTTGTGTTTTCTCCTTAACTTCTCTAGGACATGAACACCTGTTTCCTGGGTGAAAGTCTTGTGTTTTCTCCTTAACTTCTCCAGGACATGAACACCTGTTTCCAGGTGAAAGTCTTGTGTTTTCTCCTTAACTTCTCCAAGACATGAACACCTGTTTCCTGGGTGAAAGTCTTGTATTTTCTCCTTAACTTCTCCAAGACATGAACACCTGTTTCCTGGTGAAAGTCTTGTGTTTTCTCCTTAACTTCTCCAAGACATGAACACCTGTTTCCTGGTGAAAGTCTTGTGTTTTCTCCTTAACTTCTCCAGGGTGAACTCTTGTTTCCTGGTGAAGGTCTTGTGTTTTCTCCTTAACTTCTCCAGGACATGAACACCTGTTTCCTGGTGGAAGTCTTGTGTTTTCTCCTTAACTTCTCCAGGACATGAACACCTGTTTCCTGGTGAAAGTCTTGTGTTTTCTCCTTAACTTCTCCAGGACATGAACACCTGTTTCCAGGTGAAAGTCTTGTGTTTTCTCCTTAACTTCTCCAGGACATGAACACCTGTTTCCTGGGTGAAAGTCTTGTGTTTTCTCCTTAACTTCTCCAGGACATGAACACCTGTTTCCTGGGTGAAAGTCTTGTGTTTTCTCCTTAACTTCTCCAGGACATGAACACCTGTTTCCAGGTGAAAGTCTTGTGTTTTCTCCTTAACTTCTCCAGGACATGAACACCTGTTTCCTGGTGAAAGTCTTGTGTTTTCTCCTTAACTTCTCCATGACATGAACACCTGTTTCCTGGTGAAAGTCCTGTGTTTTCTCCTTAACTTCTCCAGGACATGAACACCTGTTTCCTGGGTGAAAGTCTTGTGTTTTCTCCTTAACTTCTCCAGGACATGAACACCTGTTTCCTGGTGAAAGTCCTGTGTTTTCTCCTTAACTTCTCCAGGACATGAACACCTGTAGACCTACCTCAGAGATGCTGGAGGCATCACTGTGTGTGTTGACCTTCATGAGATGAACACGTGAGGTTGCTCCGGAGACACTCGCTGACTTAAAGCCGCCATGAATCAAGCGGCTCGAGTCTCTAGTGGCGTGACAAACAGCTGTTGGCTCCCACAGCGCCGAGCTGCTGCTGAACGGACACTCACCAGAAACAGCGATTCAGCATAAATGCCAAAATGAACATCCATCTTACCGAATGGCATAAACCCCAGTGTGACCTCTCTCTGAGTGTTTCATCCACAGGAGGACTGCCCTGAGGCATGCCGGCGTTACCGTGATGGATATTGAAGGATGGATATTGTGGTGTAATGTTACCATGGGACAGTCAAGGTGTTTCTACTCATCCAGAGCAACTGCCTGCATCTTTTTGGGTAAATCATACCGAAATAATCCCTCTGATATCAGAAGATTTTAATACCAAGTGTCTGGGAAGGTCATCCAGGTCACAGTTATTCAGGGAAGGCTGTGGACAATTTAGACAATAACTGGAGCTATGAAAAGTAAGACTTTCTCCAGGAAACATGTGTTCATGTCCTGGAGAAGTTAAGGAGAAAACACAAGACTTTCACCAGGAAACATGTGTTCATGTCCTGGAGACGTTAAGGAGAAAACACAAGACTTTCACCAGGAAACATGTGTTCATGTCCTGGAGACGTTAAGGAGAAAACACAAGACTTTCTCCAGGAAACAGGTGTTCATGTCCTGGAGACGTTAAGGAGAAAACACAAGACCTTCACCAGGAAACAGGTGTTCATGTCCTGGAGAAGTTAAGGAGAAAACACAAGACTTTCACCAGGAAACAGGTGTTTATGTCCTGGAGAAGTTAAGGAGAAAACACCAGACCTTCACCAGGAAACAGGTGTTCATGTCCTGGAGAAGTTAAGGAGAAAACACAAGACACATAATTCTACATCACAAGATTTAAGAAAATCCTGTTTCATTAACACCACACAGAAGCTTCCTGCTCCCTTTCAGCGTTGATGCTCTCACACACACACACACACACACACACACACACACACACACACACACACAAATGTCTCTCTCTTTACTTTCTCTTTCCTGGAGCTGCAGAGCGAGCCGCCCATCACGGATCTGCATCTGTCCTTGGCTCAAACGCCTGGCCCAGCAGAGAGGAGAGGGGGGGGGGGGGGGAGAGGGAGGGGAAGGGGGGAGGAAGAGTAATGGGATGTGGAGAAAGAGGGCGAGGTAGGGGGAGAGAAAGAGGGAGGGGGAGAGAGCGAGAGAGAGGGAGGGAGAAAGAGAGAGGGTGAGGTGGGGGGCAAAGAGGAGGGGGAGAGAGCGAGAGACAGAGAGAGGGAAGGGAGGGGAAGAGAGCAGCTAAATAATTCATCCCAGAGCGGAAACGAGGGAGAGAGGGAAGATGGAGAGTCCAGAAAAACAGTCACATCCATTCAGGGCCGGGCCAGAACAGGCGATAAGCTGTCGGCTCACCTTTTCTCCACTAAAATTAACTGTAACAACTGCTAAACTTAACTGTAACAACTGCTAAACTTTACTGTAACAACTGCTGAACTTTACTGTAACAACTGCTAAACTTAACTGTAATGACTGCTAAACTTAACTGTAACAACTGCTAAACTTAACTGTAACAGCTGCTAAACTTAACTGTAACGACCGCTAAACTTAACTGTAACAACTGCTAAACTTAACTGTAATGACTGCTAAACTTAACTGTAACAACTGCTAAACTTAACTGTAACGACCGCTAAACTTAACTGTAACGACCGCTAAACTTAACTGTAATGACCGCTAAACTTAACTGTACCAACTGCTAAACTTAACTGTAATGACCGCTAAACTTAACTGTAACAACTGCTAAACTTAACTGTAACGACAGCTAAACTTAACTGTAACGACCGCTAAACTTAACTGTAATGACCGCTAAACTTAACTGTAACAACTGCTAAACTTAACTGTAACAACTGCTAAACTTAACTGTAACAACTGCTAAACGTAACTGTAATGACCGCTAAACTTAACTGTAACGACCGCTAAACTTAACTGTAACAACCGCTAAAACTTAACTGTAACAACTGCTAAACTTAACTGTAACAACTGCTAAACTTAACTGTAACGACCGCTAAACTTAACTGTAATGACCGCTAAACTTAACTGTAACAACTGCTAAACTTAACTGTAACAACTGCTAAACTTAACTGTAACAACTGCTAAACTTAACTGTAACGACCGCTAAACTTAACTGTAACGACCGCTAAACTTAACTGTACCAACTGCTAAACTTAACTGTAATGACTGCTAAACTTAACTGTAACAACTGCTAAACTTAACTGTAACAACTGCTAAACTTTACTGTAACAGCTGCTAAACTTAACTGTAACGACCGCTAAACTTAACTGTAACGACCGCTAAACTTAACTGTAATGACCGCTAAACTTAACTGTAACAACTGCTAAACTTAACTGTAACAACTGCTAAACTTAACTGTAACGACAGCTAAACTTAACTGTAACGACCGCTAAACTTAACTGTAATGACCGCTAAACTTAACTGTAATGACCGCTAAACTTAACTGTAACAACTGCTAAACTTTACTGTAACAGCTGCTAAACTTAACTGTAACGACTGCTAAACTTAACTGTAACAACTGCTAAACTTAACTGTAACGACCGCTAAACTTAACTGTAACGACCGCTAAACTTAACTGTAACGACCGCTAAACTTAACTGTAACAGCCGCTAAACTTAACTGTAACAACTGCTAAACTTAACTGTAACAACTGCTAAACTTAACTGTAACGACCGCTAAACTTAACTGTAATGACCGCTAAACTTAACTGTAACGACTGCTAAACTTAACTGTAACGACCGCTAAACTTAACTGTAACAACTGCTAAACTTAACTGTAACAACCGCTAAACTTAACTGTAACAACTGCTAAACTTAACTGTAACAACTGCTAAACTTAACTGTAACGACCGCTAAACTTAACTGTAATGACCGCTAAACTTAACTGTAATGACCGCTAAACTTAACTGTAACAACTGCTAAACTTAACTGTAACAACTGCAAAACTTAACTGTAACGACCGCTAAACTTAACTGTAACGACCGCTAAACTTAACTGTAATGACCGCTAAACTTAACTGTAACAACTGCTAAACTTAACTGTAACAACTGCTAAACTTAACTGTAACGACCGCTAAACTTAACTGTCACGACTGCTAAACTTAACTGTAACGACCGCTAAACTTAACTGTAATGACCGCTAAACTTAACTGTAACAACTGCTAAACTTAACTATAACGACCGCTAAACTTAACTGTAATGACCGCTAAACTTAACTGTAACAACTGCTAAACTTAACTGTAACGACCGCTAAACTTAACTGTAACAACTGCTAAACTTAACTGTAACGGCCGCTAAACTTAACTGTAACAACTGCTAAACTTAACTGTAACGACCGCTAAACTTAACTGTAATGACCGCTAAACTTCACTGTAACAACTGCTAAACTTAACTGTAACGACCGCTAAACTTAACTGTAACAACTGCTAAACTTAACTGTAACGACCGCTAAACTTACTTCCCGACCCATGAAACCCCCGACCCATGAAACCCCGACCCATGAAACCCCAACCCATGAAACCCCCGACCCATGAAACCCCAACCCACGAAACCCCGACCCATGAAACCCCCAACCCATGAAACTCCCAACCCACAAAACCCCCAACCCATGAAACCCCCAACCCATGAAACTCCCAACCCACAAAACCCCCAACCCATGAAACCCCCGACCCATGAAACCCCCAACCCACAAAACCCCCAACCCATGAAACCCCAACCCATGAAACCCCCAACCCATAAAACTCCCAACCCACGAAACCACCGACCCATGAAACCCCAGACCCATGAAACCACGTCGACACAACGGTCCCCGGGTGAAGATGAACCTGTGAAATTAATTGTTAAATATCACTAATGAAGCGCGTACCGCTGATAACAAATTGAGCCTCGTTGCACATTTCAAATGCCAGCGTTTGATGTGTGGCGAGGCTCATTAGACGGAGAAAGGATCCAGTTTAAGGCTCAACGTCTGTTATCTGCACCCCTGAAGATTATTAATAATCAACGAGGCCGAGCAGAAGTCTGATCTGGGCCATATTTCCATTTTTAAATTACTTTAATGAAATTAACTTCTATCGTACCGAATCGAAAAAGTGAGAAAAAAAATTAGAAAAAGTGACAAAAAACCTGAAAAAAGTGACAAAAAAAATAGGAATAAAATTGACAAAGACGTTGAGAAAAGGGACAAATGTTGAAAAAAAAAATCATTTTTTTATACTCTGAAAAAGTGGGAAAAAGAAAATCCGAAAAACTGGCAAAAAACCTCAAAAACATTGTGAAAAAGCGACACAAAATTGTAAAAAAAATTGACTAAAACATATTCAAAAAATGCAGGAAAAAAATCAACAAAAACATTCTTTTTCATACGGTGAAAAAGTGACAAAAAAACCCTCAAAAACATAGGAAAAAGCAAGAAAATTTTTTTTTTTCACAAATTTGACTAAAACATAATTAAAAGAACATCAAAGTGACAAAACGTGGGAAGAAAATTGTCTAAAACGTTGAGAAAAGTGACAAATGTTGAAGAAAAAAACCTTTTTTAATTCGCTGAAAAAGTGACAAAAAAACATCAAAGTGACATAAAATAAGAAGAAAATTTACAAAAACGTAGACAACGTTAAAAGTGTAGAAAAAGAAGACAATGTTGAAAATTCAACCCGGAAAAACACAAAGTGGCAGGTCGAACCACTTAACTTCAAAAATTGTCCAAAATATTTGAAAAGAAGTTATTTCTATACGTTAAAACTAAAAATATGTGTGGCATCTTGAGATCGCGTTCCCCATCGTTAACGACTTATTGAGGACTCATTTTCACATTTCTAGTGGCGGCGCCCTCTAGTGGCGGCAGTAGTTCTGACGGGGGCAACGCACGAAGTAAGGTGTCCTGGTCTAGGGGGTCAGCCTCTCCTCTCTAAGCGTAGCTCCCATGGCGCCATTTTAATGCTACGAAGCCATCACCTGCCGTTAGCATCCCATTGACTCCCATTCATTTTGGCGCCACTTTGACAGCGAATAACTTCACATCTGAAGCGTTTAAAGACTCTATTTGTCTGTTGTTTATTTCTAAAGAAACACAACAATGTATAAAAGGCTCCGTTAGCTTGTAGCTCCGTAGCAGACGTTTTTTATGGAAATAGGCTAATGATTGCATCATAACCACGCGACTTACTGTCCCATAGTCGACAAATCACCGTATGGTCAGGAGACGCTCTCAGACAGTTTGGACTTCATCAGCTGTTTAGGTTTAATTACTAATGTTAACTAGCATGTTAGTTAGCAGTAATTAGCCTGTGTCTATGTTAATGTGAACTAGCATGTTAGTTAGCAGTAATTAGCCTGTGTCTATGTTAATGTGAACTAGCATGTTAGTTAGCAGTAATTAGCCTGTGCCTATGTTAATGTTAGCTAGCATGTTAGTTAGCAGTAATTAGCCTGTGCCTATGTTAATGTTAACTAGCATGTTAGTTAGCAGTAATTAGCCTGTTCCTATGTTAATGTTAACTAGCATGTTAGTTAGCAGTAATTAGCCTGTGCCTATGTTAATGTTAACTAGCATGTTAGTTAGCAGTAATTAGCCTGTGCCTATGTTAATGTTAGCTAGCGTGTTAGTTAGCAGTATTAGCCTGTTCCTATGTTAATGTTAACTAGCATGTTAGTTAGCAGTAATTAGCCTGTGCCTATGTAATGTTAACTAGCATGTTAGTTAGCAGTAATTAGCCTGTGCCTATGTAATGTTAACTAGCATGTTAGTTAGCAGTATTAGCCTCTGCCTATGTTAATGTTAACTAGCATGTTAGCTAACAGTAATTAACCTGTGCCTATGTTAATGTTAGCTAGCGTGTTAGTTAGCAGTAATTAGCCTGTGCCTATGTTAATGTTAACTGGCATGTTAGCTAGCAGTAATTAGCCTGTGCCTATGTTAATGTTAGCTAGCGTGTTAGTTAGCAGTAATTAGCCTGTGCCTATGTTAATGTTAACTGGCATGTTAGCTAGCAGTAATTAGCCTGTGCCTATGTTAATGTTAACTAGCATGTTAGTTAGCAGTATATAGCCAGTGCCTATGTTAATATTAACTAGCATGTTAGTTAGCAGTAATTAGCCTGTGCCTATGTTAATGTTAACTAGCATGTTAGTTAGCAGTATATAGCCAGTGCCTATGTTAATATTAACTAGCATGTTAGTTAGCAGTAATTAGCCTGTGCCTATGTTAATGTTAACTAGCATGTTAGTTAGCAGTAATTAGCCTGTTCCTGTGTCTCTTGTTTCTCTTGCACAGCTACCAGAAGACTTACAGCTTCCAGACAGGTTGCTACGTCACATCTACGTCTTCCAGCTCAGTTGGAGGCTGCGCGGTAACGCTCAGCATCACCGGGAAAGAGCTTCTAACAGACTCCACTGGTCTTGGTCCAGAGCAACGGGATGGTAGTGGAGTTTAGCCAGAAAGGTGAGCCTCATGCAGGACCCAAAAGAAGTCGTTAATTTGGGGAAAAGATCCTGGTTTGGATTTAAACGAGCGTTTCCTGGGTGAAAGTATTTAGTTTTTTCCACAAAGTGAGCTCCTCTCTCGGGCTTGAAAGCGCTGTGATTAATGTCGACACCATGTTGTGCTGTTTTATTTTGAGATTATTTTCCATTGGACATTGAAGTTCATGAGCAAGTATTATGGCAGTGGCTCTATATCCATGGTGGTATTGGAAGGGGGATATAACTCCCCCCCCCCCCCCCCCCCCCCACCTGAAGTAGCACCTGAAGCAGCTCGGCCATCTTTCATCTCATTGTGCTGATATGACACGGGGGGTGGGGGTCAGAATCAGCTCTATTTGCCAGGTATGAGGACACATACGAGGAATTTTTCTTTGGAGCATCGTTACTCACCCTGTGCTTACACGTATAAAACAACCAAAACTACAAAACTACACTAATATGTACACAATATATATATACTCTAAACAGAAACCATGTAGAGGCATGAGTGCAATGACGAGATCATTAAGATTATTTAAATGTGGAGCATAGTGCAAAGGATGCTGGGATAAATAGTATTATGTTATTATATTACAATATGAACAGTTTGAACATTATGGACAGTTCTGAAATAGGAAATGAGAACAATGAATTTGGATGGATTTGAACGCTGATCTTTCGGTTGCCTTAACGGCGTCGTATGTCTCCTAAAAACAGAAATCTACTCTAATGATCAAAGTTAAAACCCCAGTACTGATACCGCAATTCTTAAAATCTCAATTTCTGTCTCTCTTGTCGTCACTTACACCTCAATATTGTTTCTTGTTTAATGGCAACCGCACTTTAAAATCCCTTTGACGCCATTTTGCTTACTCAGTCCACCATATCATCATTGTCTATTGTTTGCCTGTATTTCTTGTGTGTTTACTTGTTTGTGTGTTTGTTTTTTGCTGTTATTGAAGAAAATGCTGCTGCTGTAATACGGAAAATCCCCCTTTTATGGGATGAATGAATCTATCCATCTATCCATCCATCTATCCATCCATCTATCCATCCATCTATCCATCTATCAATCTATCTATCCATCTATCCATCTATCCATCTATCCATCTATCCATCATCCATCTATCTATCTATCTATCTATCCATCTATCTATCTATCTATCTATCCATCTATCTATCCATCTATCTATCTATCTATCTATCATCTATCTATCATCATCTATCTATCTATCTATCTATCCATCTATCTATCTATCTATCCATCCATCTATCCATCTATCCATCTATCTATCTATCTTCTACTCTATCCATCTATCTATCTATCTATCCATCTATCTATCCATCTATCTATCTATCTCTATCTATCTATCTATCCATCTATCTATCTATCATCCATCTATCTATCTATCCATCTATCTATCTATTCCATCCATTATCTATCTATCTATCTATCTATCTATCTATTATCTATCTATCATCCATCATCCATTATCTATCTATCTATCTATCTATCTACCATCCATCTATCTATCCATCTATCTATCTATTATCTATCTATCCATCTATCCATCTATCTTCATCTATCTATCCATCTATCTATCTATCTATCCATCTATCTATCCATCTATCTATCTATCTTTCTATCCATCTATCTATCCATCCATCTATCTATCCTCTATCTATCTATCTATCCATCTATCATCATATCTATCTATCTATCTATCTATCTATCTATCTATCTACATCATCTATCTATCTCATCTATCTCTCTATCTATCTATCTATCATCATCTATCTATCTATCTATCTATCTATCTATCCATCCATCTATCTATCATCTATCATCTATCTATCTATCTATCTATCTATCTATCCACATCCATCTATCATCTATCTATCTATATCTATCATCTATCTATCTATCTATCTATCTATCTATCTATCAACATCAATCTACTATCTATCTATCTATTATTACTATCTATCTAGACTATATCTATTATCATATCTATCTATCTATCTAAATCTCTATTTTACAATGTTAGAAACCCAGAACCTCCTCAGACCTGACTATGTCTCTGAGAGACACGAGACAGTATGTTGGACACGTGTGGTTTCGGAACAAGCGACCACAAAACATCAAAAACCTCCAGGAGGATCCGAGCCACGCAGTCCAGATATAGATCGTTGGGGGGGGTGGGAGACGAGAGGAGCTGTCAGCAGGAAAACACGGTCCAGAGCCAGAAGGATTTCTCAAGGCGCTGATGCTGCAGCAGCAACGGCACTCCGAGGGAGGAGAGGACGGAGTCGTGACCTCCACCGAGGGGGGGGGGGGATGGTCCAAAAGGAAAAGCAGGAGACTTCTGCAGAGTTTCAAGGAGAGATGAGCTCAGGACAAGCTTTCTGGACCCGTGTCCTCTGGGCCTCTGTGATCCAAGTCTGGCAGGATCTGGGGTTTTCTGAGCTTCTGAGGACGGGAACTCAGGGACGAGCATCACAGGAAAAGCAAAAAACACAACGGAGCGTCCAAAACACACAACGCGGGCCACAGGCGACGCACACCACCAACCAGGATGAGTGATTCTCCAGATTTCTGCAGCGTTGTGACCTTTTCAGCTTCAGTTCACAAGACCCCAAAAAACAGAAAACTAAGACACTAAAAACTGTATTTTCTCCCTGAAGATTTTATTCATTCTTGAAAAAATAAACAGCCGAGTTTGAAGACGTTAAAGGGGTCGTGAACCTTTCAGTTCAATGGAAAATAACAACAGTAATGCTTTTGTCCAACGGACCACCATGGGAACTTATTTCGGGAAAATACGTTCGGGGGACAGACCTCTTATTTTTGATCCAGTTAAAACTGAGCCTTAATATCATAAACATTATGTTTGTCAGTTTAAAAGATTGCTAACACTTTACATAACCACAATGAAAACATGGATCCAAAAATCCGGGGGCCCAAAAACCCAAAAACACTTAAAAAAAAAGTGGTTTTGCCTGAATTTTTTTTGACTTTTTTATGATGTTCCCAAAAGTGTCAGTACTCTTTTTATGTTTAACTTTTTGGAAAATTTTGGGAAACCCCCCCAAACTTCCAAGGAAAAAAATCCCTTTTTTTTGTAGAAATTTATTTTTGGGTTTTTCTTTGTTTTTGCACAAAACAAAGTCCCCCCTTCTACTTTTGCTTAGCTTTTTCTCGGGTTTCAACATAACACAGGTTTAACGTTATAATACCTGAGTGTTTTATCCCAAAGTCTTTCAAAATTTTGGGAAAAGAAAGAAGGGGTTTTGTCCCCCTTGGGGGCTTCGCGGGACACACCCCACAACACACACACCCCCACACACACACCCAAAACACAAAACCCACACACACCACACCCCCAAGCACACACACCCAAGAGCGTGGGCACTTTTTGTGGGGGCCCACACTGACATAAACCTTCCCTAGCACCTTTCCCCAACCTTAACCATACAACTAAAACCTAAATTTTGCCCTTACCCTAAAAAATTAACCCTAAAATTACCCTTTCTGTAAAATTGGCCCTTTCCCTAACCCTTAAACCCCCAAACAACCCTAAAATTACCCTTTCCCCCAAAATTAAAAAATAAACCCTTGCCCTTTCTGAAAAATTGCCCCCTTTCCCCAACCCTTAAAACCCAAACTTAAAAACCCCAAACTTACCCCCACCCCAACTTAAACCCCCCAAAATTAGCCCTTACTGGGAAAATTTCCCTTACCCAAACTTATCCCCAAACTTAGCCCTTATGTAAAATTACCCCTTTCCCTAAAATTTGCCCTTAAAGGGAAACTTAGCCCTTTCCCTAAACGTACCCCTTTCTGTAAACTTTTGCCCCCTTTTTGTAAAAATTAGCCCTTTCCCAAACTTAGCCCTTACGGAAACAACCCTTACCCTAAAATTTGCCCTTTCTGTAAACTTGCCCCTTCCCTAAAATTTTCCCCAAACTTACCCCTTTCTGTAAAAATTACCCTTACCCTAAACTTATCCCCAAACTTAGCCCGTACTGAAACTTAGGCCCCCTTTCCCGAAACTTTCCCTTTCTGTTTTTAAATTAAAACCCTACCCTAAAAAGCCCTACGGAACTTTGCCCACCCTAAACTTACCCTTACCTGTAAACTTAACCCTAAACCCTTTGCACTTTCCCTAAACTTAAAACCCCCAAACCCTTTTCCCTTAACCCCCAAATTTTGCCCTTAAACCCCAAAACCCTTTGCCCTTTTCTGTAAACTTTGGCCCCCTTTCCCTAAACTTACCCTTACGGAAAATTGCCCTTTCTGTAAACTTAGCCTTTCCCAAAATTACCCTTAAAGGGAAACTTAGCCCTTTACCCTAAACTTAAACCCCAAATTTTTTTTTGGCCCCCTTTTTTCCCCCAAACTTAACCCTAAACTTACCCTTCCCGAAAATTAAGCCCTTTCCTAAAATTAACCCCAAAATTTGCCCTTACTGTAAACTTAGCCCTTACCCTAATCTTAACCCCAAAATAGCCCTTACCCTAAACTTAACCCTAAACTTAGCCCTTACCCCAAACTTAACCCTAAAAAGCCCTTTCTGTTTAAAATTAGCCCTTATCCTAAAATTAACCCCCAAAATTACCCCTTTCTGTAAACTTTTTTCCCCCCATCCAAAAATTCACCCTAAAAATTAGGGCCCTTTCCCCCAAACTTTAAACCCCAAACTTAGCACTTACCCAAACCTTTAACCCCCAAACTTGCCTTTACCCTAAAAATTAGCCCTTACTTTTAAACTTAGCCCTTACCCTAAAAATTAGCCCTTATGTAAACCCTTTTTCCCCTTAAATGTAAATTTGCCCTTACCCTAACCCTTTGCCCTTACGGGAACTTACCCTTATGTAAATTGCCCCCTTTCTGTAACTTTTCCTTTAACCTAAATTTTGCCCTTTCTGAAAATTACCCTTACCCAAACTTTCCCTTTTCTGTAACCCCAGCCCTTACCCTAAAAAATTTGCCCTTACTGTAAAATTGCCCTTACCCTAAAATTAGCCCTTAACCCGGAAACTTAGGGCCCCTTTTTCCCAAACTTAGCCCCCTTTCCCTTTTAAATTAGCCCTTACCCTAAAAAATTTCCTAAACTTTTGCCCTTTCTGTAAAAATTTGGGCCCTTGAACCCTTTAAAATTGCCCCCTTTCTGTTAAATTGCCCTTCCCCCAAACCCCAGCCCAAACCCTTTACTCTAACCATAAAACCCAATTTAACCCTAACCTAAAAAAAGTCTTAACCCCCGGGCCCCCCAAAATTGGGGGGTCCCAAACATTTTTTACCCCACAACTGTCGGGGCCCCACAATTAAACCCTTTTCACGGGTTTTGGCCCCAAACACAAAACCCCAACGGACAACACACGTATTGTAATTTGCCCGGGTCCGTTCCAAAAGGGACAAAAATCTAAAATCTCGCTGCTTTTTAACCGTGAAAATGCTCGAGTTCTCTCGAACTCTCAAAACCCCCCTCCGAGTTTTTCCTTTTTTAGGGGCCCCGGGTGTAAAAAAGTTTTTATAAAAACCCTGAAAAATCAGTCTTGGGGATAAAATTGGTCTTTGGGCCAACAATATGTTTACTGTATCCCCAAAGCCCTTTTCCCCTTTTAAAGGGGTTTTTAAAATAGACATTAAACTGCACAAGAAGGGCAAAATCAGATTAAAAGACAATATCAGAAAGTCCATTTAACCCCAAACCGTTTCTTCAAAACAACGCAGGGAAAAGTGAACTAAAACCGTTGAAAAAGTTTTTTCCTGGGGCCTTTTCCCAAAATTTAAATGAAAAAGATTCCGTCCCTTTTTCCGGGCCGCTAAACGGGCCCATAAAAAAACCCCGCCCCCTGAAATCTACTTTAAAAACCCTTTTAAAATTTTTTTTTTTGTATGTGCCCTTTTTTGAGTTTTTTTTCGTTTTTGGTTTTGATTTATTTGCCCCTTTTTCCAGCTGTTTGGGGCTTTTTTTAAAAAACCCGACTGGTTTAGTAACAGGTGTTTACCTTTTCTTTGGGGAAATTTATGGTCAACAAACCCCATTTTATAAAATTATACTAAGTTGTTTTTTGTTTAAAAAAGGGAGAAATTATGCCCTTTTATAGTTTTTATTATTTATTAATAGTTTAAATCGGGAAAGTTTTGGGGGATTCAATGGGTAAAAAGTCCAAAATTTAAATCCCAATACGGGTTTTTTAAACCTTAAAAAAAAAAAAGGGAATTTTAATGCTATAAAACTTAAAAAAAAACCCCCCCAAAAACAATTAAGGGAATTTTTAACCCAAGACTGTTTTTCTGGAAAACCCTCCTTTTTTTTTTGCAATTTGGTTGAAAAAAATCCCCTATTTCTGATATAACAACTTTGAAAAAGGGTCGTTTTGACCCCCGGACCCCACCAGGGTTAAAGGGCTCCCGGGGTTTTTTTTAACCCCCTAGTGGTGATTTTTTTTTATAAACCCTGGGGGACATCGGGGGGCGTCCACAAAACCCCTGGGGGAAGCTGCTGTGGGGCCCGGGGGGGGGTGCTGGGGGGTGGACCCCTTTCCGGGGGGTTTTCCACGGCCTTCGTTTTGGGCCCCCGCCGCGGAAAAGATGTTGGCAGGGGTCGACCCCCCGGGCGGCCCCCGCCGGGGGCCACGTCCCCCGTCTCAGGGACGCCGGGTCTTCTGCTCAATCACAAAAGGAACATTTGGTCACTTTTTGTCAATGTTTTTGTCACTTTGGCACATTTATTTCAACATTTGAGGCTTTTTTCCCCCTCAATTACGCTGCTTTTTTGCAACGTTTTTGACGATTATGTCAACAATTTCTTCAAAAGAAATTTACATTTTTGTCCCCACTCCACAATTTATTTACGACACTAAAATTAAAACTAATTAGAAATTCCAAAATATTATGACCTTGGCACCTGCCAGTAGTTACAATCTAATTTAATTTTATTTTATTCATAGTATCAATTCATGACAAGAGTTATCTCGAGACCCTTTACAGATAGAGCAGGTCTAGACCACACTCCAGAATTTACAATCTAATCTGAACATCGGCCACCGTCCTTCATGAACCCATTTAAATCCCCAGAAGAAGAATAAATCAACGTACAGTCACCGTCTAACTAACCTGAATCAATCAGCGCCTCATCAACACATCAAAGACAAGGGGGTAACCTTGGGTTTGACATTGGGGGGGTTGAGAGCTACAACATGTGACATGTCTGTTTGGATTTCTTTCTTTAACCCTTGTGTTAAAAATCAACTCTTTTGTTGGCGCTTTTTATCGATGTTTTTAAGATTTTCTTACCTTTTTGTCCCTTTTCTCAACGTTTGTCACTTTTTTTGACGTTTTCAACACTACGTAACACTAACTTATTAACTTTAGTTTTACAGTTATTTTGGGAATTTTTGGTCAATAAACCTAATTTATGGGAAATTATCCCTAATGTTGGAGTTAGAAAAGCAGAAATTAGGAATTATTGAGACTAAAATTAAAGGAATGGATGTTGATGATAATCACAGACTGGAATATGTCAACTTTTACTCAATACTATTTCAACAACACTTCACTTTGTTTTACAATGCTATAAAATAGAATAAGACCCAAAATTAATGAAAGTAGAGATTTGTACTTGGCAAAGAGCGTTGGAATCAATCATGTTATTTTGGGGAATTAAAAAGAACATTGATATAGGACAACATGAGGACAACATGAAGACAACATGAGGACAACATGAAAACAACATGAGGACAACATGAGGACAACATGAAGACAACATGAGGGCAACATGGGGACAACATGAAGACAACATGGGGACAACATGAGGACAACATGAGGACAACATGGGACAACATGAGGACAAACATGAAGACAACATGGGGACAACATGAGGACAACATGAGGACAACATGGGACAACATGAGGACAACATGAGGACATGAGGTCAACATGAGGACAACATGCGACACATGGGACAACATGAGGACAACATAGGACAACATGAGGACAACATGAGGCAATATGAGGGCAACATGAGGACAACATGAAGACAACATATGGCAACATGAAGACAACATGAGGGCAACATGAGGGCAACATGAGGGCAACATGAGGGCAACATGAAGACAACATGAGGACAACATGAGGACAACATGAGGCAACATGAGGACAACATGAGGGCAACATGAGGACAACATGAAGACACATGAGGACAACATGATGGATAACATGAAGACAACATGAGACACATGAAGACAACATGGGCAACATGAGGACAACATGAAGACAACATGGGGACAACATGATGACAACAGGAGGACAACATGAGGACAACATGGGGAACAACTGAGGACAACATGAGGCAACATGAGGACAACATGAAGACAACATGAGGACAACTGAGGGCAACATGAGGACAACATGAAGACAACATGGGGACACATGAGGACAACATGAAGACAACATGGGGACAACATGAGGACAAATGAGGACAACATGAGGGCAACATGAGGACAACATAAGACAACATGGGACAACATGAGGACAACATGAAGACAACATGGGGACAACATGAGGACACATGAGGACAACATAGGGCAACATGAGACAACATGAAGACAGCATGGGGACAACAGAGGGCAACATGAGTGCAACATGAGGACAACATGAGGCAACATGAGGACAACATGAAGACAACATGAGGCAACATGAAGACAACATGAGGACAACATGAGGACAACATGGGGACAACATGAGGACAACATGAGGACAACATGAGGACAACATGAAGACAACATGGGGACAACATGAGGACAACATGAGGACAACATGGGGACAACATGAGGACAACATGAGGCCCATGAGGACAACATGAATACAACATGGGACAACATAGGACAACGGAGACCACATGAGGACAACATGAGGACAACATGGGAACCACATGAGGACAACATAGGACAACATGAGGGCAACATGAGGACAACATGAAGACAACATGAGGACAACATGAGGCAACATGAGGACAACATGAGGACAACATGAGGGCAACATGAGGACAACTAAGGGCAACATGGGACAACATGATACAACATGGGGACAACATGACGACAACATGAGGACAACATGAGGACAACATGAGGTCAAGTTGACAGTAAAGCCTGTAGATAAACCCCTGTTGTGTTGGTAATGTCGGTGCAGAGACGTCTAACTTCTCCAGATTGGATGCGCCTGTGTAGGGTCACCATGGGACCTGGTCTAGATGTGATCTATTGTGATGTATGTGGCTCGAAGGCACAGGGCAGGACGTGCACACCATAAATATCACTGTGCACATAAGAAGTCCAGTTCAGGTGTTACATCACGCTGCTCCAGAGCGGTGAAATAACAAATGACCAGATGTCCTACAGCGTATGTTTGATGTCTCACAGGGACATGGATTCTCTCCGGGTTCCCACTCTGAGACGTTTGTGATGTTTTGTGAATATCTGATGACGGCACGCTTGCAAAAAAGATGCACATCTTGATAAGAAACTCAAAAAATCAGACAAAGTCCACCCAGAGCGGCACATTGAACAATAACCTTTTTTTAATCCTTTCTAGCTTGGTTTTGAGACACAGATGTGGTGATAATAATGGTCCAAAATTATGTAAAATTGCCTTTTTTTTAATTGAAAAACAGCCCCTTTTCTTGAGGGATTTACCCCCAAATTGAACCCCTTTTGCAAAATAAGCGAATATAGTCTTCCACCAACCCATGCAAATCTCTGTGCAATCGATGATTTGGGATAAAAACCCGAATTAGCCTTGTTGGGTCATGATTTATGAGTCTCAACTGTCTCATAAATGATGAGAGATGAACCCAAAACAATTAATGCCATTTCTTCTTTAACTGTCTTAGTCCACTTGACTCCTAAAAACAAGCCGACAAAACAAGACAAGTCAAGAGAGAACATAGAACCTTCAAAATAAAACAGGAAATGGAGAATTTCAATCACTTGACACAGGGACAGACACCAATCTGAACAATAATACGACGTTATATAAGCCGGGATGAGTTGGCTTCATGCAGATATGCGTTGCAGCTCAGTGGAACCTGTTCCTGAAGGGACCAGCATCCTGAAGGGACCAGCATCCATTAATTAATCCCCATGAGGATGATTGTCTATTCTACCGCAAGCTCTGCAGCCATTAACCCAAATGGTTCCCACTCCCCTGAGCTCATCACTCCCATCCCACAACAATGAAGTCGTTCCATTCAGCAATTAATAATCTGGAAACCACACGGAATCAGCTCTGGGGATTCTCTGATTACCCACGTGTGTTGTGTGTGTGAGTGTGTGTGTGTGTGTGTGGGTGTGTGTGCGAGTGTGTGTGTTGTGTGTGTGTCTGTGGTGAGTGTGTGTGTGGGTGTGTGTGTGTGTGTGTGTGTGTGGTGTGTGTGTGTGTGTGTCTGTATGTGTGTGTGTGTGGGTCTGTGTGTTTGTGTGTGTTGTGTGTGTGTGTGTGTGTGTGTGTGGTGTTGGGGTCTGTGTGTGTGTGTGTGTGGGGGGGGGGGTCTGTGTGTGTGTGTGTTTGTGTGTTGGGGTCTGTGTGTGTGTGTGTGTGTGTGGTCTGTGTGTGTGTATGTGTGTGTGTGTGTGTGTGTTGGGGTCTGTGTGGTGTGTGTGTGTGTGTGTGTTGGGGTCTGTGTGTGTGTGTGTGTGTGTGGTGTGTGTGTGGTGTGGTGTGTGTGTGTGTGTGTGTGTAGTGTGTGTTAGGGTCTGTGTGTGTGTGTGTGTGTGTCCTGTGTGTGTTGTTGGGGTCTGTGTGTGTGTTGGGTCTGTGGTTTTTGTGTTTGGGTCTGTGTGTGGAAATGTGTGGTTTTTGGATTTGGGTGTTGGGCTGTGTGTGTGTGTGGGGTGTGTTGGTGTGTTAAGGGCGGTGGTGTGTGTTTTGGGGGCTGGGTGTGTGTTGGGGTGTGTGGGGGTGTTGTGTGTGTGTTGGGGTCCCGTGTGTGTTTGGGGGCCTTTTTTGTGTGTGTGGGGGTGTTTGTTGTGTGGTGGTTTTGGGGGCGTTTGTGTGTTTTGGGGTCTGTTTTGTGTGTGTTTTTGGGCTGTGTGGGTGTTGGGGTTCCCGTGTGTGTGTTTTGGGGTCTTGTTGTGTGGGTTTGGGGGCTGTTGTGGTGTGTGTGTGTGTTGGGGTTCTGTGTGTGTGTGTGTTGGGTGTGTGTGTTTTGGGGGCCCGTTTGTGGTGTTGGGGTCCCCCCCCCCCCCTTTTGGTTTTTGGTTGGGGTCTGTGTTGTGTGTTGGGGGCTGTGTGGTGGGTTTTTTTTGTTTGGGGTCTGTGGTGAGTGTGTGTTTTGTATGTGTGTGTTGGGGTCCGGGGTGTGTGTTGGGGGGGCCCCCCCCCCCGTGTGTGTGGGGTTTTGTGTTAGGGGGTTTTGTGTGTGTTGGTGTGTTTTGGGGTTCGGTTTTGGTTGTTTGTGTGTTTGGGGTCTGTGTGTTGTGTGTTGGGGTTTTGTTGTGTGTTGTTGGGGTCTGGTGTGTGTTTTGGGGGCTGTGTGTGTGTGTTTGTGTTTGGGGTCTGTTTTTGTTTGTGGGGTGTGTGTGGGGGTTGTTGGGGGTTGGGGCGTGTGTGGGGTCCCGTGTGTGGGGTTGGGGTCCCGTGTGTGTGTGTTGGGGGCTGTGGTTTTGTGTTGGGGTCTGTTTTTGTTCGGGGTGGTGTTGGGGGGCTTGTGTGATTTGGTGTGTGTGTTGTGTGTGTTTGGGTCTGTGTTGGGGTTTTGTTGGGGTTGGGGGTTGTTTAAGGTCTGTGTTTTGTGTGTTGGGGGCTGTTGGTGTGTGGGTGTGTGGGGTGTGTTTGTGTGTGTTTTGTTTGGGTTTTTTTTTGTGTTTTTTGGGTCTGTGTGTGTGTTGGGGGGCTGGGTGTGTGTGTTGGGGGGCGTTTTGTGTTTTTTGGGGTCTTGTTGTGTCTTTGGGGTGTTTGGGGGGCCCCTTTTGTGAGTGTGTGTGTGTGTAAGTGTTGTTTTGGGTCCTTTTTTGGTGTGTGTTTGGGTGTGTGGGGTTAATTTTCTGGTTTTGTTGGGGGGCCTGTGTGGGGGGTTGTGTGTGTGGGGGGTGGGGGTGTTGGGGTCTGTGTGTGTGTTTTGGGGGCTGGGGTGTGGGGGTGTGGTTTTTTGGGGGGCCCGTGTGTGTGTGTGTTTTGGGTCTGTGTTGTGTTGGGGGCTGTGTTGTTTTTGTTGGGGGCGTGTTTGTGTGTGTGTGTGTTTGGGTCTGGGGGTGTGGTTTTTTGGGTGTGTTTGGTTGGGGTCTGTGTTTGTGTTGGGGTCTGTGTGTTGGGTTGGGGGCTGGGGGTTGTTGTGGTGTGGGGTGTGTTGGGGTGTGTGTTTTTGGGCTGTGGGGTGTGTTTTTTTGGGGTCTGTGTGTGTGTGGTTTGGGGGCCCTTTTTTTTGTTGGGTTTTTGGTGTGTGTGTTGGGGGGCTGTGTGGGTGTGTTGGGGTCCCGTGTGTGGTTTGGGGGGCTGTGGGTGGTGTTTTGGGTTTTGTGGGGGGTGTGTGTTGGGGCTGTGTGTATTTTTTTTGGGGGGCTGTGTGTGGGGTGTTTGGGGGCTGTGGGTGTTTTTGTCTTTTGTTTTTGGGTTTGGGTTTTGTTTGTTTGGTTGGGGTCTGTGTTGTGTGCTTTTGGGGTCTGGTGTGTTTTCTTTTGGGGTGTGTGTGGGGTGTGTGTGTGTGTTGTGTGTTGGGTTTGTTGGGTCCCTTTTGGTGTGGGGTTTTGGGGGCTGTGTTGTGGGGTGTGTGTATTTGTGTGTTGTGTTTGGTTTTGGGGTTCCCCGTGGTTTTGTGTTGGGGGGTTGTGGGGTTTTGGGTTTTGGGGTTGTGTGGGTTTTGTGGGGGGGTGTCTGGGGGGTGTTGGGGTTTTGGGGGCTGTTTTTTTGGGGTGGGGGGTCTGTGTGTGTGTGGGGGTTTTTGTGTGTTTGGGGTTGTTGTTTTTGTGTTGGGGGCTGTGGGGGTGTGGGGGGTTTTTGTGTGTGGGTTTTGGGTGGGTGGGTTTTGTTTTGTGTGTGTGGGTGTGTGTGTGTTGGGGTCTGTTGTGGTGTTGGGGGGTCCCCGTGGGTGTGTGGTTTGGGGGCCTTTTTGGTGTGTTGTGTGTTTTGTGTGGTGTTTTTGTGTGTGTGGTTGTGTGGGGGTTTTGTTTTTTTTCTGTGGGGTTTTGTGTTGGGTCTGTGTTTGTGTTGGGGTCTGTGTGTTGTTTTTGGGGGGTTCGTGTGTTGTGTGGGGTGTGTGTGTGTGTTGTGTTGGGGTTTGTGTGTGTGTGTTGGGGTCCCGTGGGTGGTGTGTTGGGGTCTGTGTTTTGTGTTTGGGGGGTTTTTGTGTGTTTGGGGCTGTGTTTTGTGTGTGTGGTGTGTTGGGGGTTTTGTGTGTGTTGGGGTCTGTGTGGGGTGTTGGGGCCCGTTGGTGTGTTGGGGTTTTTTTTTGGTGTTTGTGTGTGGTTTGGGGGTTTTGTGTGTGTGGGTTGGGGGGTTTTTGTGTGGGGTTTTTGGGGGCCCGTGGGGTGTGTGTTTGGGGGTCCCGTGTGGGGTGTTTTTTTGGGGTCTGTTTGTGTGGGGGGGGTGTGGTGTTGGGGTCTGTGTGTGTGGGTTGGGGTCCCGTTTTTTGGTTTTTTGGGTCTGTGTGTGGTTTTTTGGGGGGTTTGTTTGTGGGGTGTTGGGGGCTTTTGTGTTGGGTTGGGGGCCGTTTGTGTGGGGTTTTGGGGGCTTTTGTGTGTGTGTTGGGGTCTGTGTGTGGGTGTTGGGGTCTGTGGGTGTGTGTGTTGGGGTCTGTGTGTGTTGGTTTGGGGGCTGTGTGTGTGTGTTGGGGGCGGTGTGTGTGGTGGGGGTTTGGGGTCTGGTTTGTGTTTGGGGTTTTGTTTTTTGGGGCTGTTTGGGTTTGGGGCCGGGGGTTGGGGCTTTGGGGGTTTTTGGGTTTTGGGGGTTTTTTGGGGGTCCCGGGGGGTTGGGTTTGGGGGATTTTTTTTTGGGGTCGGTGTGTTGTGGTTTTCGGGGGTTTTGTTTTTTGGGCCGGAAATTTTCCCAAAATTTGCTAAAATTTCATTTTAACAAAGGGCCCAAACCCCCCCAAAATTAAAACTCTTTTAAAAGCCCCCAACCAAATTTGGATTTTCAACTTCCCCACGGGAAAACAACCTTTAAAAGGGCAAGGGGGTTTTTAAAATTTTTTTTCTGGGCAGTTTTTTTGGGCATGGTGGACCTGTATTTCTCAATTTTCATTTTCATTTTTTTAAAAAACCCCTTTTGGGTTTATTTTCATTTTAAAAACTTTGAACCCCTTTGTTTTCCCCTGTTTCAGGTGCCTTCCCATTAAAGGACTAATTTGGCATTTGGGTTTTTGGGGTTTAAATTTCTTTCCCCCGTGGGTCAGTGTGTTCCCCCTGTGTTCAGTGGGTTTTTCAGTGTTTTCAGGTTTAACCAGTGCGTGTATCAGGTGTTCAGTGTGTTCAGGGTATCAGGGTTTTGGGCCCGGGTAACCCGGGTGACCCCGATTGGCCAATGGTTTCCCCGTGGGCGTGGTTTTTAATTTTAAAAACCCCCCGTGGCAAAAAGGGGGGGTGACCCCTGGTCCGTGGGTTTCCCCCTTTTTTATTGAAAAGGGAAAAGTGTTGCCCCTTTGTTCCTGTTCCCCGGTAACAAAAGGGGTAAAAAAAAAATTTGGGCCCCCGGGTTTCAGGTGGACAAAAACCCAAAACCAAAAAAAAAAAATAAAAAAGGGAATTAGCCGGGGGTTCCCCCCGGGGGGAGGTTTAAAATAATTTAACCTTTTTCCCCCCCCCGTGGGGGCCCCAAAGGAGGGGAGGAGGCCCCGGAGCCACCTCCCCCCCCCCCGCAACCTTTTTTAAAGGCCCCGGAAAAAAGGGGGAAAACCCGGCCGTTTCTCCCGTCCGGAAGGCCAAAACGGGGACTTCCTGGGGCCCCCTTTAATTTACCCCCAAATCCCCCCCCCCCCCCCAAAAAAAATTTAACCCCCCTGGGAAAAAAAGTTTAAAAGGAATTTTTTACTTTTTTTGCGGAAAAAGGGGCTGGAAAAAAATTTTTTTAAAAACCAAAACGGAAATTTTTGAAAGAGCTTTTGTAAAAAAAAAAAAAAAAAAATCCTGGCCTTTTTAATTTAAAAAAGGGGTTTTTAAAAGGGACTCATCCCCGCCCTTAAGACCCCCCCCCCCCCCCCCCCACCCCCTGAACCAAACTTAAATTTTTAAAAACTCCTAAAGATTAATTTTTTTAAATTTTTTTCACCTTTTATCTTATAAGGGGAAAATTTCTTTTTTTTTTTTAAAAAAAACAAAAGTCCCCAATTTTGAGGTTTTTTTTCATTTAAAAGCACCAAAAAAAATTTACAAAAAATTTCAAACCTTTCCAAAATTAAAAAAATTTTTAAATTTATTTTAAAAACCAATTTTCTCCCTCCCCCCCCTCAACTCTTTCCCCCTTTGTTTAGTTTCCCTTCCTGTTTTTTAAACTCTAAAAAACCCCCCCGTAAAAATTTCCCCCGTATTTTAAAATTCCTCCATTTTTAAGGGCTCCTTTTTAAAAATTTTTTTTTATGGTCACAAAAGGGGTTCTTTTTAGGTTACCACCTTTGCTTTATTTTTTAAAATTTTCCCCAAAATTAAATTTAAAAAATTTTAAACCGTCAATACTTCCCCGGAAAATGGGGTTTTCTTGTACCCATTGGAAAAACCCCCGGCCTTTACCCCCCTTAACCCAAAATTTACAAAACCCTTTTTTTAAAAAAACCCTTTACAAACCTTTTTTTAAAAAAAATTTAAAACTTGACCCATTTTTTTCCAAAAACTAAACCTTTTTGTCATTGCTAACCTTTTTTTTCCTGGGTTTTCCCCCTTTTTAAAAATTTGTGTTTTTGTTCCCTTTATTGTTTTTGAAAACCTGTAACAAGGGAAAATTTCCCCCCCTTTATGAAAAACTACCCCTTTTTTTAACACCCTTTAGGGAAAATTAATTTTTATGAAAATCCTCACAGGGTTTATTTTTCTCAAACTCCCCCCCAATTTTGGTTTTTAATTAACCCTTAAAGGTAAAACCAAAACAACCAGTAGGAAAATTTGGCTCAAAAAAAGGTGGAAAAGGTTCAAGGCTGGGTTAGGAGAGGGAAAGGAAGGTACCCGACCCCTGCACCCTTAAGGGGGGTCCTTTACTGGTAATACTACATGTTTATGAAACAACTGTAATACTACACCTGTTTATGTAAACAACTGTAATACTACACCTGTTTATGTAAAACAACTGTAATACTACACCTGTTATGTAAAACTACTGTATCTACACCTTAGTGGTACAACTGTAATACTACACCTGTTTATGTAAAACAACTGTAATACTACACCTGTTTATGTAAAACAACTGTAATACTACACCTGTTTATGTAAAACAACTGTAATACTACACCTGTTTATGTAAAACAACTGTAATACTACACCTGTTTATGAAAACACTGTAATACCCTTTACAACCTGTTTAATGGTAAAACACTTAAGTCTACACCCTGTTTATGCAAAACTACTTTAACTTACACCGTTTATGGTAAAACACTTAACTACACCTTTATGGAAAACTACTTTAACTCTACACCCATTTATGCAAAACTACTTTATGTCTACACCCATTTAGGTAAAACTACTTTAACTCTACACCCATTTATGCAAAACTACTTTAACTCTACACCCGTTTATTTAGGTAAAACTACTTTAACTCTACACCCATTTATTTAGGTAAAACTACTTTAACTCTACACCCATTTATTTAGGTAAAACTACTTTAAGTCTACACCCATTTAGGTAAAACTACTTTAAGTCTACACTAAAAAAAGCGTGAAAAGCGTTGAACGAAGGGAGAAAAAAACGTAAGGAAGTTAGAGAGAGAGATGGAGAGGAGACACAGAGCAGCTGCATCGTCTATAGTGAGTCATCTCCGTCTAATGTCAGACTACATTGCAAAAATTAAAAAATATAACCATGCATTCACAACCTCGTGATTCAGAGAGAGTGAGCCCAAAACCTGCTCTATCTGTAACGTTTGTCAAGATTACTGTTATGAATTGATACGCTAGATAAAATTGCAAAACATTGGAAAGGACTCTTTCAATTTTACATTTCCATATCGATATATCGATCTATATTAAAATCAATTAATATAAATAAATAAGGTCTCTGTTGTGTGTTGCGGAGTGAAATGTAATCAATGACAAAACGATGCCATGTGGCAGAAAAAAAGTTTAAAAAGTATTACGGTTCCTGAGTGAAACCCCATTTTTCTGTCAAATTCAACAAAACCAAAGGATACTTCCTGCTTTTCTCTTCTATTTTATAAGTTTTATCAGCAATAAAACGACCTGTGTTCATTTTGTTCATTCAGATAAATATAAAAAGACAAATGGCTGCACATGGTGCAGTATTGATAAAGTAATTTGTGTTAAAGGTTGCAGGGGTCAGGGGGGGCGGTAGGTGAGGTGGCAAGGAGGGTCGGGGGTCAGGGGTCGGAGGATGACCTCCACAGTTATTCTTTTGTAAACAAAGATAAGCAAATGAGTCCTGAGGGACGCGACGACTAGGTCAATTCATCGCGTGCAGAGATGACTCCCACATGTGGGGCAGACCCCCAAATACGCACTGATGCCATCTCTGTAGAGTCTGTAGATTTTTTTTTAACCCTCATGTGGTCCTCGGGTCGAATTGAACAGTCTTCATGTTGTCAATGTTGTTTTTAATTCCCCAAAATAACACGATTGATTCCAACGCTCTTTGCCAAGTACAAATCTCTACTTTCATTAATTTTGGGTCTTATTCTATTTTATAGCATTGTAAAACAAAGGAAGTGTTGTTGAAATAGTGTTGAGTAAAAGTTGACATATTCCAGTCTGTGATTATCATCAACATCCATTCCTTTAATTTTAGTCTCAATAATTCCTAATTTCTGCTTTTCTAACTCCAACATTAGGTATAATTTCCTATAAATGAGGTTTATTGACCATAAATTCCCCAAATAACTGTGAAACTAAAGTTAATAAGTTAGTGTTACGTAGTGTTGAAAACGTTGAAAAAAGGTGTTGAAAATTGGGACAAAACATTAGAAAAAAGGTTAAAAATATCGATAAAAGTGTTGATTTTCAACACAAGGGTTAAAAAAGGGTTAGTTGCGACCCAAGTAAGTTTCTTAAACCTGCTCAGTTCTGGACCACAGTGCTGCGGGAACTGGAAGCCCACTCACTTAAATATAGAGTTGACCTTGACCTCTGATTATACCGTTCAAAACCACTTTTTTGTGGTTTTAGACACAATCCCCCACGTTGCCTTGCCTTGTGTCCTTAAGCAAATCCATTTCAAACCCAATCATGGCCTTTGGATGCATTTCCATCCACGCCAGAGGCTGAATACAGAATCTGGGGGTGAGCATGGGGGGGGGGGTCAAAGGTCAACCCTTATCATGTCCGTGTGATGGAATAACTCCGCAGCCGCCGCCGCTGCTGCTGCTGCTGCTGCTGCTCACCTGTCACCTTGCCGTGGAGCAGCTCATCATTTTTATTGAGTGTTTAATTTGTGGATCCAGGCTCTTCGCTGTTTGATGGGGGGCCGGCTGAAGGACAAGAACCAGATCCCCGTCATAAAGATGGTAATGATGATGATGTCACCGCGCCTTAAGGCAAGGAGAGGATACGGAGCTCATTCAAAGAGCTCTGCAGACCGATGTGGTCATTAAGAAGGGGACACTGCTTTGGGGGAACCAAACCTCAATGAGCCGGGCGATGTTTCACAGGAAGAGAAGAAGAAGAGCTACTGGGGATGGTTAATTGCTGAGTCATGATATCCTGCAGCATGTCCTGCATATAGGGTAATTTTATTATAGTTTCCAATGCGATTGGAGTAGTCTGCCGAACATATTTTCCTTAAAGATGCTTGTGAGAGACACAGTCCCTAAAGCCAGGACTAAACCCCACAGTAAAAGACTCAGTACTTCACTATATGCGAGATACCCTGCGAGTATCTTCCCCCCCAGTGCCACGTCAAGGTTATCTGTGGCCAGAATGTGGTCATTAGC
Organism: Etheostoma spectabile; assembly: GCF_008692095.1. Taxonomy (NCBI): domain Eukaryota; kingdom Metazoa; phylum Chordata; class Actinopteri; order Perciformes; family Percidae; genus Etheostoma; species Etheostoma spectabile. The sequence goes on from NC_045744.1 coordinate 24,640,158, forward strand.
AGCGAGATGGCCAACATCACCACGGCCGAGCGTTTAAAATACAACAGGAATCTGTAATTAGAACGGGGACCTGATAAGCCAGAGGCATTTGAATATGTACGTGTTCAACTCAAGGCCAAACAAAGACTAAATCCACAGCTAACCCAACACTTGACTCTCATAAACTGATAAATTCACACAAAACACGCCAATCAGCGACCTGCAGGCCTCTTTATGCCGCATTAATATTACAAACCGGGGGTTTATTAGTATTTTATCTTCCTGTATCCTCATAAAACAGACAGTAGTTGTATTACTTTGTAATGGGCACCCATACTATCTTCATGTGCAGCTGTTTTAATGTGATGGGGAACATTTGATTTTTCTTCCACCTGTAGATGATAGTAAGCTGTGTCATCCTGTGTTGGGATCACGGATTGTTTATGGATTGACTCTTGTGTATTATTTCTTCTTATGAGTGTTTTGCTGATGCATGCGTGGGTATAAAGGAGACTGGGAAGTGACGTAGGAAAAAAAACTCGACAGGAGTTCGAAGGGGAGGCGGTCGGGTTCGAGAGGGCTCTGGTTTTCGCAGGTCGTCTTGGACTCGTTATTTGGACTCTTTCTGGGCTCATTCAGTGAACAAGTAGTTTAATTCAAAATCAGTCTAGAACAAGCATTGAGATCAATCATTTCAGATACAGACACAACATCCACTGGCACTTTGTACTATGAATTCTTCAGGACAAGAACATTTCCATTTTATATTGTAAGTAAAAGAGGTGTCCTAATTCGACTCTTTCTACGATCTTGACCTTGACCGTCTCTCATTTGGACTTGGTCTGGACTTGGACTTGAACCTTTTTGGACTCAGTCCTGACTCTTTCTCAACTAGTTCTGGTCTTGGACTCAACGAACGTTGACTTGACTGCAGTCCTGGTCCCTGCTGACTAATTGCACTTTGGATCTGCACATCCTACATATTCTTTAAAAACATCTGCACTCGAGCCATTCAGCCTCTTTCTTAGGCAACAGTTATCTTGAATGCATCTAATTGTTTTTCTGTATTTGTTTATTCCATATAAATGTTTAACGTGTGTTTGTTCATGTATGCCCCTTTCCGGAAGGCAAACTCCACATAAGTGAACTTCTTGTGGCAATAAAACCTTTTCCGAATTCTGATTTCTGACATCAAGGGGATGCAGTGCATCAGGTCTGCAGCTGCAGGGAACGTCTTTACCTGTTATTGTCCTCAGGCGAGCCGGTACACCTGCTTTGACGCCCTCTGGGCGGAGGTGGGACGCTCTTTGTCACTTTGATTTCACCTTCGGCCTAAAAAAAAAAAAAGACATCAGAGAAACTTCAGCTTCCACTCTGGCTCTGGTGCATCAGAGGCCGTACGGTGATTAATGGCAGCAGCGTGGACTCTGCAGCATCAGCACCTGGGTGTCTTTATAGACACCATAAAGAAGTCCTTTCTTCAACCTCACAGCACAAAATGTCTGCTGCTCATTGGCCGGAGCAACACAATCACAGAACACAGCGTCAATGACATCTTTTATTATAGCGTTGTTTTGGGTAATATATCATCATGTGGTCCCTAATTCTGTATCTGAAGTCTCTTTTATATAGACCTTAGTGGTCCCCTAATCCTGTATCTGAAGTCTCTTTATATAGACCTTAGTGGTCCCTAATACTGTATCTAAAGTCTCTTTATATAGACCTTAGTGGTCCCCTAATACTGTATCTGAAGTCTCTTTTATATAGACCTTAGTGGTCCCCTAATACTGTATCTGAAGTCTCTTTTATATAGACCTTAGTGGTCTCTAATACTGTATCTGAAGTCTCTTTTATATAGACCTTAGTGGTCCCCTAATACTGTATCTGAAGTCTCTTTATATAGACCTTAGTGGTCCCCTAATACTGTATCTGAAGTCTCTTTATATAGACCTTAGTGGTCCCCTAATACTGTATCTGAAGTCTCTTTATATAGACCTTAGTGGTCCCCTAATACTGTATCTGAAGTCTCTTTATATAGACCTTAGTGGTCCCCTAATACTGTATCTGAAGTCTCTTTATATAGACCTTAGTGGTCCCCTAATACTGGATCTGAAGTCTCTTTGTATAGACCTTAGTGGTCCCTAATACTGTATCTGAAGTCTCTTTTATATAGACCTTAGTGGTCCCTAATACTGTATCTGAAGTCTCTTTATATAGACCTTAGTGGTCCCCTAATACTGTATCTGAAGTCTCTTTATATAGACCTTAGTGGTCCCCTAATCCTGTATCTGAAGTCTCTTTTATAGACCTTAGTGGTCCCTAATACTGTATCTGAAGTCTCTTTATATAGACCTTAGTGGTCCCCTAATACTGTATCTGAAGTCTCTTTATATAGACCTTAGTGGTCCCTAATACTCTATCTGAAGTCTCTTTTATATAGACCTTAGTGGTCCCCTAATACTGTATCTGAAGTCTCTTTATATAGACCTTAGTGGTCCCCTAATACTGTATCTGAAGTCTCTTTATATAGACCTTAGTGGTCCCTAATACTGTATCTGAAGTCTCTTTTTATAGACCTTAGTGGTCCCCTAATACTGTATCTGAAGTCTCTTTTATATAGACCTTAGTGGTCCCCTAATACTGTATCTGAAGTCTCTGACTTCACCTGACTTACATTTAAGTCGGGGGCTGAAAATAATGTTTAGCTTTCTCATAAATTGGACACATCATTATAAACATCACATTGACTCCTTTTTCGGGACTTTTGGCCACATTCATTCAGCTTAGGTGCTGAGAGAAACGGCTCGGGTGCTGCATCTAAAACTTATAATAGTAAGGAAAACCCTGTATTACTCACACACGCACATTGTTCTTTTGTGCTACTTTTGGGTCTTTTAATTACCCCTCGGGGACAAAAAAAAATATGTGAATGGTTTTAATTTTAGCCATTCTCTTGTTCTCTCGTCTAATTGCCCTATGTCTCTTGAATGCACTTTGATAATGTGTTTCTGTGCCTCTGTAAATCACTTTGAGTTGCCTTATGTATGAATTGTGCTACACAGTTAAACTTACCATGCCTTTGACTCTGTTTCAACTCTCCATTAATGCCCACATTGCTGTATTATTGTAGTGTTGTTGAGGGACAGTGGGGGACAAGACAACTGTCCCAGTTGATGTATGGTTGGACCCGTTATCACTGGTGAAAAGTAAGTCGTGGAACAGTAAAACACAATAGATGTGTTTTGATAGGCCTATTTATTGCAGCCTTGACAGGCCTTTAAATCACCGGCAACGCAACTCCGTTTTAATACTCTGTGGGCAGAAAAACGATGTCCACCCAAAAAAAACAGCTCATAAATCCAGGACAGCAAGCTCAGACTGCGTCATCTGTCAACTTATGAGGTTTGAGCAATAAACTTGTTTTTGTTCCTCTTTGTAATGTAAGAGACTTTGGCTCCTGAGTTGTGGACACCTGTCTCGGGTGGGGACCTGGACCTGTACGTACCCTGGGCATGGTGAGGACCAGGTGTCCCGTGGTTTGGGACCTCTGAGCTGTGGAGCTGTCGGGCTTCACTTCGGCGGGCAGGACCATCTGAAATATCTGCAGAGTGAATTATTCACAGCGTTAATTAGTGAGATTAATGCGCCGGTCTGGCACAGAGTGTGTCAAATGACTTCCATCGTTACCGGGCCTTTTTATAGAGAGAAGAAGAAGAAGAAGAAGAGTGACCAGAATAGCTCGCGCCGAGACCAGCAGCAATCCATCACTGGAGCCAAATACCGTGGAAACCAAAGTGATCCACGTGAGAGGAATTATTACACGCTTTTTTCCCAGTTTTCAATTTATTTCTGTCAGATATGAGGGGAAACCACGCTGAGAGCAGGTGGAGAAAAAAAAAAAAATGGATACGAAAGCTGACTCCAACGGTCAATTCCCTCTGCTCCACGGCATGAGAAGGGACTTTTAAAGGCCCGAGTTGATTCATCACTGCGTAAATCACACCACCCGTCCAATCAGGCTGAGCCCTGGCACGAAACAACCATCCATAAACACGCTAACACCTTCAAGTGGAGCCATGATGTTCAGGACTCTGAGGAACTCCCAACCTGCAGGACTCTGAGTTCATAACGAGTTCGCTGGAGGGTTGAAGCCCGGGAGCAGAAACAAGATGACACCTCCTGGATGTATGTGTTGCTAGACAGCTGTTTAATCAGGCGTAACGGTTGCTGTGGTGTGTTTGTGGGAGGTTAAAATCCTCCACAGGTTTCCTTCAGTGCTGCCGAGACCAGATTTATAACCTTAGAGGAAGTTTTACATTTCAAAATAAAACGCAAACCAGAACTGGGACGGAGAAGACCAATGCAGTTGAAAACCACCTTATTCAAATGGCTCGTTTTGGGATAATTGGAAGCAAAGGTCCGGCTGGATCGAGTTTCAAGATAAAGTCAGGCAGCAATGAATGCTGGATCTGAATACTTCTTCTACCACTGATGCAAGATAAATTCTGAATCTCACACCTGTGACAAGTGGTATTTTAAGTATTCGATGCTTTGACACTTTGGCTGCTCACTTTGATTATCGAGAGAACGAGTGTGTCTGTCCTTCCCTGCACAGCTGATATTTTAGAGGAAAAAAATATTAATAATTCTGAACTTCACAGCTTGGAAATTAGTTCCCAGCAGGTGCAATAAACTGTCTCCATAAATGCATCTGAACGTCAGCGTTGGAAACATGTCCGATGACTCAGCTGCTCCTGACAGCCTTTCATTTGCTCTAAATCTGACTCTGCATCCATCACGCTTCCTTCTGCCCTCGACTCAGACGCCGCAGACGCCTTCGCCGTCGTTCAGAGCGGCGTGTGATCACATACGTCACGCCAGACGCTCCACAAATCAGGATGTTAGGAAGCAGCGTGTGAGAAGGTAAGAGGAACACAGAGATTTAAGACAAGTAATCAATCGTTAATCAATTGCTGTCACGTGAGATTGTAGCGGTACAAATTCAGTGAACTACCCAATACACCGCGCTGTGGAGTAAGGTCTGGCTACACCACAGAATTATGGGATAGGAGGACAATAAAGTCTCTGGGTTGTTTACATTTCTTTGAACCAATCACAATCTTCTTGGCCGGCGCTGAAAAGTTGAGAATGGGCAGCCAGAACAATGTTGTCCTCATGTTGTCCTCATGTTGTCTTCATGTTGTCCTCATGTTGTCCTCATGTTGTCCTCATGTTGTCTTCATGTTGTCCTCATGTTGTCTTATGTTGTCCTCATGTTGCCCTCATGTTGCCCTCATGTTGCCCTCATGTTGTCCTCATGTTGTCCTCATGTTGCCCTCATGTTGTCCTCATGTTGCCCTCATGTTGTCCTCATGTTGTCCTCATGTTGCCCTCATGTTGTCCTCATGTTGTCTTCATGTTGTCCTCATGTTGCCCTCATGTTGTCCTCATGTTGCCCTCATGTTGTCCTCATGTCGCCCTTATGTTGTCGTCATGTTGCCCTCATGTTGTCCTCATGTTGTCCTCATGTCGCCCTCATGTTGCCCTCATGTTGTCCTCATGTTGTCCTCATGTTGTCCTCATGATGTCTTCATGTTGTCCTCATGTTGTCTTCATGTTGTCCTCATGTTGTCCTCATGTCGGCCTCATGTCGGCCTCATGTTGTCCCCATGTTGCCTTCATGTTGTCCTCATGTTGTCTTCATGTTGTCTTCATGTTGTCTTCATGTTGTCCTCATGTTGTCTTCATGTTGCCCTCTTGTTGGCCCCATGTTGTCCTCATGTTGCCCTCATGTTGTCTTCATGTTGTCCTCATGTTGTCTTCATGTTGCCCTCATGTTGTCTTCATGTTGCCCTCATGTTGTCTTCATGTTGTCCTCATGTTGCCCTCATGTCGGCCTCATGTCGGCCTCATGTTGTCCCCATGTTGCCTTCATGTTGTCTTCATGTTGTCCTCATGTTGTCCTCATGTTGTCTTCATGTTGTCCTCATGTTGTCCTCATGTTGTCTTCATGTTGTCCTCATGTTGTCTTCATGTTGTCCTCATGTTGTCCACATGTTGTCCTCATGTTGTCCTCATGTTGTCCTATATCAATGTTCTTTTTAATTCCCCAAAATAACATGATTAATTCCAACGCTCTTTGCCAAGTACAAATCTCTACTTTCATTAATTTTGGGTCTTATTATATTTTATATCATTGTAAAACAAATGGAAGTGTTGTTGAAATAGTATTGAGTAAAAGTTGACATATTCCAGTCTGTGATTATCATCAACATCCATTCCTTTAATTTTAGTCTCAATAATTCCTAATTTCTGCTTTTCTAACTCAAACATTAGCTATAATTTCCTATAAATGAGGTTTATTGACCATAAATCCCAAAAATAACTGTGAAACTAAAGTTAATAAGTTGATGTTACGTAGTGTTGAAAACAAAAAAAGTGACTAACATCGATAAAAAGCGTCAACTAAAGTGTTGATTTTCAATTTTGACGGGAAGACGACACGAGGGTTAAGAAACAAAAGGTTAAGAACTAATATTAGATCACATCTCCTCAGCGTACCTTTCCTTTGACGGTGACTCTGGCGTACGTCGGCTGAACGTCCACGCCGATCAGCGAGGTGTCCATGTGTCTGTTGGGGGGGGGGAGACGGGGAAGTCAGTTTATATAAAGAGACACAGGTGCAGTGGTGTCAGTAGTCTACACGGATCAGCTTAGTCGAGTCCAAGACAAGTCCAAGACCAGGACTAGTCGAGTTCAACACAAGAGTCAGTAAAAATGCAATAGTATAATCAGTCAAATTCAGTTAAAATCAGGGCTGTAGTCAAGACCACCTTAGTCGAGACCAAGACAAGTCCAAGACCAGGGCTAGTCGAGTCCAAGACAAGTCCAAGACCAGGGATAGTTGAGTCCAAAGTGGTTAGAGTCCAAGACAAGACCGAGTCCGAGTCAAGACCGAGTCCAGGACAGAATAAAGGTCTTATGCATGACAGTATCAAGACAATCATTTTGGGTTTCCCTTTCCCTCCAATATTATTATCAACATGATAAAGACACCTGGACTCGGTCCAGACCAGAAGACCAAAAGCCAGATCTGGCAAGACCAGTGGCCGAGACAAGACCGAGTCCAAGACAAGACCGAGACCAAAGAGGTTTGAGTCCGAGTCAAGACCGAGTCCAGGACAGAATAAAGGTCTTATGCATGACAGTATCAAGACCATCATTCTGAGTTTCACTTTCCCTCCAATATTATTATCAACATGATAAAGACACCTGGACTCGGGCCAGACCAGAAGCCATATTGGGCAAGACCAGTGGCCGAGACCGAGACAAGTCCGAGTCCAGATACTAACGAGTCTGAGACAAGTCCTGTTTCCACCCTGTGTGTTGAGGTCTCTGTTCTAGCTCCAGAAACTTGGCCTTGTGTGCTCTAAATAAATAAAATAGCATTTTAGAAAACCACCTGCCCAACCCCTCTTTAACCCCAGATATTTATGAATGAAGAGGTTTTTGGGCTCGTGGTCTCGTACCTGTACACGCCCAGGTCTAAGACGACGGTGTTGTTTTCTTCGTCTTCAGTCAGAGAGAAGTCCAGTCTGGAAAAAACACACAAAGAGGCGGATTAATTAATGCATAAATAAATAAATAAACTGGTTCAACTGCGGAGCTAAAAAAAAACGTTTTGTTTTTCCTGGGTCAAAATTTAAAAATGAAAAACCTTTTATCAAAGCCAAAGTCCTTTTATCGGTCTCCCTGAGGAGAAATTAGCTTTGGACCTTGAGTAACTCACTCAGCTGCGAGAGACACAACGACAAAGCACGGGGTTAAAAACAAGCAAAGGACAAAGGAGGAAGTGTAAAGTCAACATATGTACACTCGAGGGGCAAATAGATTTACGATTTTCCATCCTAAATAAGATAAAAGCCATACTTGAAAAAAAAAACTTTTCATCCATCACAATCACAGATATACATTAAAAAATTCCTAGTCGTACGTTCATCGCTGCTCCTTAATGAGCTTTGATATATCGGTCGGGCTCTGACTTTTACTCTAAGTACAGTTAGCTGATACGGTTTCTTACAAGCAGACCCAAACCAAATCTGCAGATTTTTCTTCTTCTACTGGGGATAAAAACACTGTGTGTGTGCACGGAGATCGCTTTGGGCTCAAAACTCCCAAACCAAAGCGCAGCAATGTTAATGCATCTTAATAAATATTGGGTTTGAGGAGCATCCATCTCCAGAACATGACTTTATGAACCACTCATGTTGGGAAATATTAACAGTCCAGACGTTACGGCCCAGGCAGTAATGAAGCAAACTGCCCCGTGTCTCTCTGCTGATATCAAGCGATATATATCTTATAAAGCAGGGGTCTTCAACAGGGGGTCCGCGACCCCTAGGGGGTCCGCGGAGGTACTGCATGGGGGTCGCGAAAGTTTTGGTTGATTAGACTTTTTTTTATATTCCCCCCCGCCTGCAATTTTTCCCACTAATTGAAATGTCTTTAAATCCACATTAACATGAACTCAACACACTGTAGTAAACAGATAAATGGAGGCAGAAGATGTCTTTCAGTCATCAATGCACACATGGCACTATAGGACCAGTTTGATATAACACAATGTTATACAATATATATAATTAGGGGGTCCCCGCTCCATCTCGCCATCAGTTTGGGGGTCCTTGGCCTGGAAAACGTTGAAGACCCCTGGTCTAAAGGATAGACTCCCGACCCGAGTGTGTCCTCAGCTCAGGTTACAAATGCAATCAGCCATGTTTTCAGACCTTGACCCCTCCACTTCTTGCTGTGGATATAACCCCGAGGCTAATGGAGAGACTGGGGGTGGCCCGGACTGCTGTAATCAGGTCCCACCCCCCCCCCCCACAACCTGCAGGCGAGCCAATCCATAAAAAAACAACGGCACTAATAAAGCAATCACACAGCACCTGGGAGTCCCCCGCCCCCCCCCCGCCTCGCTGTCTGAGCAGTTGGACCAGGACGAGGTAATCGAGGGTCTCAGAGAAAACACATTATAGTTATGAAGCCCTGTTGAAGGGAAACCGTGTCAGAGTGGAGGAGCGCACTGAGTTTTTCTGTATATTTATTTTTTCCGAACCAAAATGGAAGGAGTTGATTGTGTTTTGAGGACCTTGTCGGTACACGATCCGTCCTGCCTGCACGATCCGTCCTGCGCATGTGCAAGATGTTCACACATGCACAGATTATGTCATGATGAACGCGGATTTACGACACCGCACGATCTGTTCCCATAGACAGTTAAAGAAAGTCGGTTCGCCTCCACCGGAAAGCTAACGACGTTAGCTTAGCTAACAGCTAACTTGGCTAACCGCTAGCTGAGACAGCATGTACAAGACCCTCAAAACTTAAAATAACCTTTAAAATATGTAACAGCTGTTACGTCAGTTCTACTTTACTTGTTATTTTAGGCTGAATCAAACTGTCAGGCTTTTAGCCGAAATAGCTGTTAGCTAAACTAGCGTCAGGTTCCCGGTAGAGGCTAACCGTTCTCTTAGCTAATACAGTACACGATCTGTCATAGTTGTAGCGGTTAGCCGTTAGCCGTTAGCCTCATGGATGTATTAACAGGACGGTTAGCATCCACTGCCGTTAGCTTCCCGGCTAACCGCTAGCTTTGATTCAGTTTACAATAACGTTACTCAAACTCAAACAGTGGGAAAAGCAGCTACAGCTAAATTAAGACTTTACACAAAGTATTAAGTGATTGTGTTTTAATTGAGCACAAGTAATGTAGAACCGACGTAACCACTATTCTATATATAAAGCTGTTATGTTTTATATATATATATATATATATATATATATATATATATATATTTTGTGTTTGTGGGTCTTTAATGTAAGGTGACCAGATTTCTCAGACAAAATCCGGGGACATTTTCAGCTCAGAAGCGTATTTACCTCCAAAACAAGTAATGTTTTTATTTTGTAAAACTTAAAACGGGGACACTAGACCTAGAGCTGTTCTCATTAGGGGCTGAGCCCCCCCCCCCCCCCCCCCCCCAGGTCTGATCCTAGACCCCCCCCCCTGCTGCTACTTCATACTCCACTCCACTACACCTCAAGATACAAAGTCCTAATATTTCAAGCTAAAAAGTCCTTATACTTCAAGATAAAAGGTCCTAATATTTCAAGATATAAAGTGTTAATATTTCAAAATAGAAAGTCCTAATAGTCCTAATATTTCAAGATAGAAAGTCCTAATATTTCAAGATAGAAAGTCCTAATAGTCCTAATATTTCAAGATAGAAAGTCTCAATATTTCATAACGTTGTAGTTTACTGAACTACTGACAGCTTTTCCTTTATTGCTCAAGGCTTGTTTCTGCAGCAGCTCGTTGAGAATCAGATACAACAAAAACTACTGAGGACATATTTTCCTTTGACATTGATGCAGTATTAAACGAGATCTCTGCAATGTAAGTTAACAGGATAATTGTCCAGCTTGTATTTACGTTCATAAAAGTGCTCGTTTTGCTGCTAACAGACTCAGATTAATATTCTAAGTGTCTGACAACATTATGGAAAGGATTTCTAAGGAGGTCGACCTTTCTGTTAAAGATTAAGATCCTTTTTAAAACATAAAAGTCAGAGAAATTGCGTTGGCTAAACCCACCAGACTCCATGTAAATAACCAGTGATTTTAGCATCGTAGCACCGCTGGCTCTGGCTGCCTGGAGCCCGCGGGTGTTGGGTGTGCGATTATCGGCTACGTTTTGTTAGTTTTTTCTTTCTTTCATTCCAATTTTGGGTCTTTCAGTCACACTGAAAAAACCGGGGACATTTCCGGGGACAGATCCAGCCGGGGACAGGTAGCCAAAATCGGGGACTGTCCCCGGAAACCGGGGACGTCTGGTCACCCTACTTTAATGTCTCAGCTAGCGGTTAGCCAAATTAACTGTTAGCTAACGTTAGCCTTCCGGTGGCGGCTGTGGCTCAGTGGTAGAGCGGTTGCCTGCCAATCGGAAGGTTGGTGGTTCGATCCCCGCCCCTGCAGTCATTGTCGAAGTGTCCTTGGGCAAGACACCGAACCCCGAGTTGCCCCCGGTGCTGCGCATCGGAGTGTGAATGTGTTTGAGTGTGTATCTGATGAGCAGGTGTGTAGATGGTTGTGAGTGTGTATCTGATGAGCAGGTGTGTAGATGTGTTGAGTGTGTAGATGGTTGTGTGTATCTGATGAGCAGGTGTGTAGATGGTTGTGGGTGTGTAGATGTGTGTGAGTGTATATCTGATGAGCAGGTGTGTAGATGGTTGTGAGTGTGTATCTGATGAGCAGGTGTGTAGATGTGTGTGAGTGTGTATCTGATGAGCAGGTGTGTAGATGGTTGTGAGTGTGTATCTGATGAGCAGGTGTGTAGATGTGTGTGTGTGTATCTGATGAGCAGGTGTGAGTGTGTATCTGATGAGCAGGTGTGTAGATGTGTGTGAGTGTGTATCTGATGAGTAGATGTGTGTGAGTGTGTATCTGATGAGCAGGTGTGTAGATGGTTGTGAGTGTGTATCTGATGAGCAGGTGTAGATGTGTGTATCTGATGAGTAGATGTGTGTGTGTGAGTGTGTATCTGATGAGTAGATGTGTGTGTGAGTGTGTATCTGATGAGCAGGTGTGTAGATGGTTGTGAGTGTGTATCTGATGAGCAGATGTGTGTATGTGAGTGTGTATCTGATGAGCAGCCCCGGCCACAGTGTGTGAATGTGTGTGAGTGGTGAATGTTTCCTGTAGCTGTAAAAGCGCTTTGAGCAGTTGTTAAGACTGGAAAAGATATATAAATACAGCACATTTACCGACAGTTAGCATTGTGGCCTCATAGCAAGAAGGTTCTGGGTTTGGATCCTGGGCCTTTATGTGTGCTACATGTATGTGATAAAATACCTTTTCTACACAGTGAAAACCCTCTGTTACAGTGAAAATCCTCCTTAAGTAAAAATACAATAGTAAAAGCAGTAAAATGTAGTTAAAAGCAAGGCTGTAGTCCAGACCACCTTAGTCGAGTCCAAGACAAGTCCAAGACCAGGGCTAGTTAAGTCCGAGACAAGACCGAGTCCAAAGAGGTTCGAGTCCAAGTCAAGACAGAGTCCAAAGAGGTTCTAGTCCGAGTCAAGACTGAGTCCAGGACAGAATAAAGGTCTTATGCATGACAGTATCAAGACAATCCTTTTGGGTTTCCCTTTCCCTCCAATATTATTATCAACATAATAAAGACACCTGGACTCGGTCCAGACCAGGAGCCCAAAAGCCAAATTATGCAAGACCAGTGGCCGAGACCGAGACAAGTCTGAGTCCAAATACTAGCAAGTCCGAGACAAGTCCGAGTCCAAATACTAGCGAGACCGAGACAAGTCCGAGTCCAAATACTAGCGAGTCCGAGACAAGTCCGAGTCCAAATACTAGCGAGACCGAGACAAGTCCGAGTCCAAATACTAGCGAGACCGAGACAAGTCAGAGACCAAATACTAGCGAGACCGAGACAAGTCCGAGTCCAAATACTAGCGAGACCGAGACAAGTCAGAGACCAAATACTAGCGAGACCGAGACAAGTCCGAGTCCAAATACTAGCGAGTCCGAGACAAGTCCGAGTCCAAATACTAGCGAGACCGAGACAAGTCCAAGACCATAGAAAAACGGTCTTGAATCCGGACTCAAGTCCAAGACCGGACTTGTGTGCTACAGCCCTGGTTAAAAGTGAGAGATGCTAAGTCCCTCCCCTTCTGGTGGACACCATGTGACACGAAGGACGCTCAGCCCCGAGAAAACGCAGCAACAAGTCTTTTTAAACTGCAACTGGACGCGTTGAACACCCTGTTGTCTGCCCATGCACCTGTTTATCACCACGGTTACAGACACGTCTCTGCTGACTGTGTGTGGTGATTACTAACAAAACAGAGAGTAAAATGTAATTTCCCCACTGGGGTTCAATAACCAGTTTAATTATTATTATTATTATTATTATTATTATTAACACCTGTGCCACTGGCGATCAACAAGAGAAAACATCTCAAAGCAGTTGCACCCCATTGAACCCATTTTGAGATTTAACGTGCCCCTAATGTCGGAAAAAGAACAGTACCGTAGTGAAAGAGGAGATAAATAATGGTTCGATCCAAGGTGAGATGAATAATGGTTTGATCCAAGGTGAACCGAGGTTAAACTCTGTTGATAGAAACCGTACTTGGGCTCGTTGACGTTCAGGACTCGGCCTTCAGCGGTGATCAGGGTCCTCGGGGCCTTCGGCTTCTTCTCGTTCTCTCTGCAGGGAAACAGCACAGCGTGAGTGTGTGTGTGTGTGTGTGTGTGTGTCTGTGTGTGTGTGTGTGTGTGTGTGTGTGTGTGTGTGTGTGTAAAAAGGGTGGATTGACAAATGACAGTAGCAAAGTTATGAGGTCCTTGGGGTGAAGGAGAGAGCCACAATTCATAAAGAGAACAACAGATAACGTGAGTTTTACTGTAGAACACACACACACACACACACACCATACAACACACACACACGCACACACACACACACACACACAACCCCCAACACACCACGCAAGCATGCCGCACACACACACGCAAGCATGCACGCACACACCATACAACACAAAACACACACACCACACGTGCACGCAAGCATGCACATATACACCATACAACACAACACACACACACCACACACACACACACCATACAACACAACACAACACACACACACACACGCACAACACACCATACAACACAACAACAACACCACACACACACACACACATACACCATACAACACAACACAACACAACACAACACACACACACCATACAACACAACACAACACACACACACACGCACACACACACCATACAACACAACACACACACACACACACCATACAACACAACACAACACACACACACACACACGCACCTACGCACGCACGCACGCACTACATACAACACAACACACAAGCATGCACACACACACACACACACACACACACACACACACACACACACACACACACACAACACAATCCGGATCATACCAGACCGTTGTAACTATTTTATTATTATCCTTCACCCACTTAGTCATTATATCCACATTACTGATGATTATCTACTACAATATCGTTGTGGTATCGACATCGAGGTATTCAGTCAAAAATATCGTGATATTAGATTTTCTCCATTTTGCCCTAGTGTGGACATCCGAGAAGAAATATCAGTCACACAGGCCGAGAGATGTGCTGCTACTTGAGGTAATAAATCTCATTTTCTCATAGACTTCCATAGAAACAGACTTCTTTTTGGAGCCAGTGGAGTCGCCCCCTGCTGGAGGTGACCTAGACTGCAGGAGCTTCAACATCGGCATCGCTGTCCAGACCCGGTAGCGTCGGCCATTTTGTTTTTACAGTCTATAGTTGAGACCTGTGGTGTGTCTCAAATCGCGCACTTCCGTTAGTGCACTAACTGAAGTGCACTTTGTACACTACGAACTTACTTGCATAGTGCGTAAAATTTGACCGGGGAGTGTTGTCTCAAGTTGCGCAACTGTTAACTGTTGTTAGCTCCGCCCCTTCCGCTACGTAGCCAAGATGGCGACCGTTGAGTGTGGAAAGTGTCCATCGATCCACACTAAATTTTCTGACCATTTTCAATGCACCGAGTACTCTAAGTGCACCATCCGGGTACTCTAAGTGCACCATCCGGGTGCTCTAAGTGCACCATCCGGGTACTCTAAGTGTACCATCCGGGTGCTCTAAGTGTACCATCCGGGTGCTCTAAGTGCACCATCCGGGTACTCTAAGTGTACCATCCGGGTGCTCTAAGTGCACCATCCGGGTACTCTAAGTGCACCATCCGGGTGCTCTAAGTGTACCATCCGGGTACTCTAAGTGCACCATCCGGGTGCTCTAAGTGCACCATCCGGGTGCTTTAAGTGTACCATCCGGGTACTCTAAGTGCACCATCCGGGTGCTTTAAGTGTACCATCCGGGTGCTCTAAGTGCACCATCCGGGTGCTTTAAGTGTACCATCCGGGTACTCTAAGTGCACCATCCGGGTGCTCTAAGTGCACTGCATTTGACCGCACTTTGACAATGTGAGCGCACTATGTACTCAAAAAGTTAGTATAAGTACACAAGTGCGCGATTTGAGACACACCACGGGTCTAAGCTTGGTGGAGAACTGGTCTAAACTGCATACTAAACTCTGAAAATGAGCATCTCCAAGAAACAGACAACAATATTAAGTATTCATAAAACATCTGTGGATGGAGCTACATCCCTCATGCTAAACCGAAGCCACACAGAGCCTTTTCCTACAGACCGCCACCTGAAGACTGCACCATCTGCTCTACAACCAGTGACTCCATCAACCACATCACGCAGGCAGGGAACCAGGTCCATCTATTAGGCCCACGGAGCAGCAGATGACGGAGTCGGCAGGTGGGTGTGTAGCGCTCTGCGGAGGGTCACGGTCTCCTTCACAACATCTCCGCCTGTCGTTGTTAGAATCCATGTTAAGATCTTATGGTTTGTTTTTAAATCTCTTAATGGGCTGGCACCATCGTATTTACCTGATATGCTGATTTTGCACACTCCAGTTAGAGCACTCAGGTCCAGGACCAGGTGCTTTTAGACTGTCCCAGATCCAGACTGAGACCCAGATCCAGACTGAGACCCAGAGGGGACCGAGCTTTCTCAGTAGCAGGTCCTAAGTTCTGGGTCTCTCACCCTCTCAACATCAGAGCAGCTTCCTCTATTCAGAGTTTTAAATCACTTTTAAAAACTCATCTTTTTGCTCTGGCTGTTACCACAAGCTGAGCTGAGACATTTTGTTGATTTGAGCAAAGTTGTCTGTTTTTCATTGCTTTTGGCATATTCTGTTTATTATGGGTTTTTTTCCGGTTATTTATTAGGCTTTTATCTTATGTTGTTATCTATATTTGTGCAGCACTTTGGGGCAATAGCGACTGTTTGTAAATGTGCCATAGACATCCACTTTGACCTTGACCTTGACCTTGTGCATCAGCCAGAGAGAGAGGGAGCCCGCGTGTCCGGAGAGCCTTCAGTCGGCTGAACGGATGTTGGGGGATGTTGAGATCTTGTCTTTATTACAGCTACCTGTGATGAGTTTGGGTGGTGCTGCGGAGGCTCCTAACACCGTCGGGGTTAATAGGTCCATTAGCATCGACTAACCGTCCGTTAGAGCGTGTTTGACACTTTTTGTGACGCTTTTTGACATTATTTTGACACTATTTCATCACTTTTTTTGACGCTTTTTCTACGCGTTTGAGATACTTTTTGTGACACTATTTTAGTTTCTTTGACACTTTAACGCTTTTTCAACGCTTTTTTGACGCTTTCATGACACTATTTTGACACTTTATTGCTTTTTAGCTGCTTTTTCAACACTTTTTTGATGCTTTTTGACACAATTTTGACGCTGTTTCTACGTGTTTGAGATACTTTTTGTGATGCTTTTTCAACACTTTCTGACACTTTTTTATCACTTTTTTGACATGTTTGAGATTTTTTTGTGACGCTCTTGACAATTTTTTATCACTTTTTTGACGCCTTTGAGATACTACACCACTAGTTTTACAATATTTTCTTTTTCGATTTCATGGTCAAGAAACCTCATTTATATAAATTATATCTTTTTTTGTCTTTTGTCAATGTTTTTTCGGGGGGGGGGGGGGGGAATAAAACACCCAAAATTCAATAAGATAGATAGTAACTGATCCTTCATCGTTACATGGAACCATTCATGTAATATTTAGACAATCTGGATGAAAGAATCCCAAACTTTTACAAACGGCGCAAATTTGACCCCAGGACAACAGGAGGGTTAAAACATTCATTTTTTTTAAATTACTAACAAATAATCAAAGTTATTTAAAAATTAAATCGTGAACATGGTGAATTGAAATCGCAATTTTACAACGATTAATCGTGCAGGCCTAGTTAAAACCCTTCGGGGTCCCTTTTCAACGCCTCAGGTGCGTTAATCTATAAATAAACAACTTATTCTGAGAACAAATAAGCCAACACACTTTATGTTCTGCTTTCCTTTAGTTTCCACCCGTCTGTAATCCACCATTTCAGCAGCCAGCTGGATTTAATGGAGCAGGGACTCCAAATAATAGACACCGGCCATCTATTAGAGTCCATTTCTACCAACAAATTACAACAATTTGGCTGATGATTTGAAGTTATTTTCCAGGTGATCTGTGAAGACCGTCAGCCATAGTGTGTTGGGGTGAGACGGAGGGCAAGTATCCACTCCTAAATATGAAACCATAACCCATCTTCATCCATCTGCCCTCCCAAGCTTTTCCCTCCACCCGCCTTTAAGCCATATACTGGTGACTTGACTTGTCAAGGTCTCAGTGTAGCTCCCTGCTCTGTAACTTAATTTTTTTTCCAAAAGGAGGTGCGACAGGGCGTCTATCAAAGAGCTGAGTCATGGGGACATCAGGGCTGACAGCTTTACGTCTGAGTGGCCAGCGCTGAGGACAATCTGGTCAGACAGCTCTCAGTTAGCCGTGTACGACTGGTCTGCAGAGAAGTGTTAATATGCACCGGATTCCTCTGCAGACCTGCGATCACGGAGCAGAAAACACCGTCTGAGGTATACTGCACACTCACTGCCACAGTCAAACACATCAGGGTGGAGTTCAGACCCAATTCAGCCCTGCAAGAAACATCTCAACCTCTCATAGATTTGAATGGACCATACCAAGATAGATACATCCAACCAACACGGGGTCATCCCATTGATGTAGTATTATAAGAACTGGATACAGCATTCGAGGTGGAGTACCGTTCATTCTTCATGTTTTCATGTTTCCTGAACTTAGGGTCGGGACCCAAAATGTGTTGAGTAAAATGCATATCGATCTCTGGCTTTTCGACTCTAGCATAATACCTGAAAAACAAATACAGAAACAGACTAAATGCTCAGCATGAGCTCAGAATGGGGCACTTTAAAAAACCGAACCTGGACTAGATCAGCTGGTCGAGATCTTCAACCAGACACAGGCATCTCGTTAAATTCAAGTCAGCATTATTTAAAAAACATGTTGGTGTCGATACCGAGGGACGATGGGAGGGGACAGACACACAGGAAGGACAATAGAGACCTTTTCTGTTTTTGGTTGTTTTTATAAATGGAATAAATAGACTTCATGTACATTTAAATTCATGGTTTGTTCCGTCTTTTGTCCACAGTTTAAACATGTAGATGTTACAATGATTCATGGCGTATTTTTTGTAAATTTGGGTCCCGGGGGGAGACACCAAGTTTCTCTTTTGGGTCTTGAGCTGAAAACGTTAGGGAACCGCTGGTCTATAGTGGAACATGAAGCCTTCGTGGACCCTGTTATTTTATCAACAAAAGGTTTAGCAATCTACAATTAATGGAAACGTTTTAGAATTAGCATTATTCTGTGTTATAAATAGGGCTGGGCGATATATCGATATAAAAAATATATCGATATATTTTTTAATGAGATATGGAATTAGACCATATCGCATATGTAATGGCCAATTTGGCTATATATGTTTGGTATGGTGTTGTATGGGCGTGTGTGTGGTAGGTCTGCGTGAATGGTTGTCTGTTACGTCACCTGCGCACCTGTTGCGGGTGTTAATTGGAGTTAATAAAGGGAAATCACGGGTTTGAGGGTGGGGGGGAAAATTTCTGGATCCGGAACCCACACAGTTTTTTCAACTCAGCTGTGGAGAGTAAGTTTTTAGATCTGTCGTTCTCGGCTTTTTAAATTTCCCAAATTATTCTTTTTGTATGTGCTTTATTCAAAATTTCGTGTAATAAAGGATTAAAAAACGACGAAGACGGCGGACCTCATTATTTGCAACGCAAGAGTTGGAATGGCTTCAGATATTACCCAGTGGCATTTTTTTGGACAGATTGCCACTACAAAAATGTTGAAAAACAGCTTCAAAAGAAATGAACTATCGGATATGAAGAGGAAGGACAGCGCCCCCGCTCCATTCATTCAGCGTCACTGATTTCCCCTCATGGGACTGAGAGACAGCGCTGCGCAAAGACCGCAGGAGAATCACGGTAGGACAAAACAAGAATTGTTACAAGCTGTGGGAAGAGATTGGCCTTCTCAACAAGGGATACAGGACATCCTGCTACAATTCTTAATAAAGCTTTCCCGCGTTCTGCTATAAACGATATCAAAATGAGTGACGTGTCTGCAGCTGTCAATCAAAGTGAAACGGAAAATGAACTTGGGAAAAGATCGGTCAAAACTAACGGCCAAAAGCACTGGAATTACAAACTATATCCATCAAACGGAAAGGAATTCGGAATAAGACACTATACAAACTAACAAAGGAAGTTAAGCCAATTGATGACTTTCAAAGGGAAAATGTGTCTGAGGTGCAAAAAAGTATGAACAAATGTGTGTGAAACTTTGTGGCGAAACTGATAAACAGTTGCATGACTTATTGAAACAATGGCTAACCTGAAGAGAAATGTTCAAAACAAAATGAATGCGTGAAACACAATGCACAGAAATAAAGCAATAATACAAAACATGGAAACGTGGTTGCTTGACAAAGGGAATAATTATTGATGATGCCGCGCACCAAACAAAATGTTTTGAACTTGCACCAGCCACAACTGTGGTCACTGAGATATTGGTCCAGGGGACAGTGTTCTATGTGGTTTCAAAAAAAGCTAATCAACCGGCCCGTCACAGTCATAAGTCTTAAGTCTTAATTCCTCTGCCTGCCTAAAACAGGCGGAAAAGACCGGAGGAAGGGCGCTTCATGGCTAGGCAGCTGCCCTTAAAGAAAAACATGAACTGGACGCTCAGGAGGAGCACATCAGCAGAAAAGGAATTGATGAATGCAATGTCAATTGCAGTTCCAACAAACGAAAGGTCAATGGCTACAGGGTTATGATGTGCAGAGCTCCAGAGCTCATCAGCTGGAATGAATTCGTTATCTGCAAAGTTTTTAAACGTAAATGCTCTCTAAGACACTCTGCTAGGAATTTGTTTCCACAATGTCAAATCATCAGTTCAACATTCACCAGTAGGAGGCGGCATGCGCAGGCTAATGGGAGGAAACATCCACAAGACTTAAATCAGCAGTTTCAAATCATTCACAGTAGGAAGCGGCAGTGCGGCAGTTGCTAATGGCAGCACAGACTAAGATTCAAATCATCAGGTATATCTTCCCCAATAGGAGGTGACAAACGGCCATATCAATGGGAGAGCGCTGGCCTAAGGAAGAAACACTTTTGCACAAAACTATTGGATCAAGAGCTCAGGTTCTGAATTCCCAATCAAGCATGCCTCAACGGTTGTTCAGGAAACATTCGTGCAATACCTCACGCAAAGGAATCATTCAAAATGTGACCTGACGCAAACAACAGGGACCAAGGCATCTTCTTCCATCATGCAAGACAGGAAAGAAAATACACAGCTCTACTAGTGCAACAACATTCTTAGTCCTCACTCCCTCCACGACATAATTTACAACATTTGATGGAGATCCTCTTGAGTCAGCGCATTATTAGAGCATTTGGAGCATGGTGTGGAAAGAAAGGCTGCTAGCAAATAGACGGTTATACTTTTTGGAGCAAATATTACCAAAGGACACCGAGGGAGGTGGTTAAGAGCTGCAAACATATGCCACCGACAGAGGATACCAAGAGCAAGGAACCTATCAAGAACAATTTGGAAAAACAAAAAAATAGCCACTGCAACATGGAGAAAGCTCTTGGATGGCCCATCAGTAAAATGGTAAGACATTGAGCTTTGCAAGCTTTCTTCTGTGTTTTACGTGTTGGCGGTAATGCTATAGGAGGAATCAGCTCATGTGCAGAGAGAACATTGCCATCAAAAATCCGGGGCTATTGTTTGAAGCTACATATAAATGGAGGGAAAGATGGAGAAAAAACCACTGCTTACAAACTTCAGGAGAAGATAGTCTGCCAACCAGGTTTCAGTGATATCGTCAACTTGATTGAAAGGCAGGTGGCTATTGTTCCAATCCACTATATGGAAACAGTCAGGACACATTACCTCATCACTTAAGTATAAAGACGGAAACAAAAGTCTAACAAGTACGGTTCAGGAAAGGAAGCAGTTTTGCCTACTTCTGTCACAGCTGTCAATTCTCAACCTGAAATTCAAATGCAAAAGGTGAGAAAATTACCTGATGAAACCAATAAGAGTGGTCTGCTGTGTGAAGAGGATCACAAATTGGAGTGGGTCCCAAAAATGAGAAGTTATGCACAGTGAAAGATAACTTCTGAGGAGAAGGTGTTGTTTTGGGTGTTTGTTTATCTGTGGGACCACATTAGCAGGATTGTCAAAGGCGTCATTACTGCAATTTGTGTAATCTGAACAAAATCTACCATCATCCAAATCCATTCAAAGGAGAAGAACATAACCTCCGAGACACACAGCAGGAAAGCAATCAGGAAACAGCAAATGCAGTTTATCCAAGACAAGTGGCCAGTATAGGGGCGGAGCACAGGACAGTGTCTTGGTATTGTGCCTGTACAGATTAAGGCAAAGAACGGCAGCAAATTGCTAACCCCAAGGCATTCTGGGATCTGGCAGCACAGCTTACTTTCTGCTGCTGAGCGACTCATGAGGGAAGCTAAAGGTCAGAGGAGGAGATGCTAAAATGCTGGTGAGGACTATGAATCAAGAAAAGTCTTGTGACAGTCATGTTATCTCAGGAATGGAGAGAGAGCTAGCCCTTATGGTACCACCTACTTGGAGCTGTCCTGAAGTGTTAAACCCAGTCTAAGATGCCTGTGTCGCGTGACAACAGGCCACACAGGCAAACTTAAGGTCGTGGCCACACTTAAGCTCAAGTGAAATTACGTAATTGATGCTGAGGTGGAGCTTTAATTGCGGACCAATGTTCAAAAGGATGGAACCATGGCAAGTGATACACCAGCAATGGCTGAAGGACCTTATGCAGTCAGATACCTACTCGGCTGGGTTGTCAGTGGACCTGTGCAAAAGGAAGGCAATGAGGCTGAGAGCAGCTGTCCCATATTCCAGCCACCAGAGAACCATTTTCACAAAGAGGAATACTGGAAAGCAACACAACACGACTTCAATGAGAAGGCAGCGGATGACAAGCCAAAACAGTCAGAGAAATATCAACTTAGAACAATCATGAACAGTTCAGCTGAACTAACAGAAGGAAAAGAAAAGAAGGAAAAAAGGAAAAGAAGAAAAGGGAGAACAAGAGGACCAAGAAAAGGCACACACAGGAAGCTTCTGGAGGACAGAAGGTGGGAGGAGCTAAGGCGGGAGCGAGGCTCACCCTGGCGGAGAGTTCAAGGAGCAAAGCGGGCAGCCAGGTCTAAAGCTAAGAAAGAGCTGCCAGAAGAGGGCGCTCGTACGGAGACGAGTTGGAGAGATCCGAGAATGAGAAAGAAGAGGCTGGGAGGACCTACAGGAGAGGAACAGAGATGAGGGAGGAGAGCAGAGCAGCTCAATGGACATGAAATTGACAATTGATGTTATTATGATGGTCTGTACTGCCAGCCGTGAAAATCTTTTAAATCAGATTATTAAAAGCTATACAAAAACCATGAAACTCAAAGGCACGGGAGAGTGTGGCATTTATACGGCAACAGATGGAGGAGGATGATTACGGCTTTGTGAAGCCAGAACCCTCTACTGGGTTTGACCTACTTCATAAACACGTAATGGACAAGAACATTACTGAAAATGCACAATGGCAGATAAACAATCATGATTATTTTGTCATGGCTCATTACTATGTGGAAATTGTTATGTTATGTTAGTATACAGTAACAATTAGGGGCGGTGTGTAATGGCCAATTTGGATATATATGTTGGTAGGGTAGTGGGCGTGTGTGGGTAGGTCTGCGTGAAGGTGTCTTTAAGTCCCTGAGCACCTGTTGCGGGTGTGAATTGGAGTTAATAAAGGGAATCACAGGTGAGGGGGAGGGGAAATCTGGATCCGGGAAGCCCACAGTTTTCAACCTCAGCTGTGGGAGAGTATGTTTTTAGATCTTGTCGTTCTCGGCTTTTAATTACCCAAGTTATTCTTTTTGTATGTGCTTTTATTCAAACTTTCGTGTAATAAAGGATTAAAACGTACGACGACGGCGGACCTCATTATTTGCAACAGCAAGAGTTGGAAATGGCTTCAGATATTACCCATGGCATTGTTTGTGGACAGATTGCCACTACATAATATATCGATATGTTTAAATTTACGCTGTGATCCTCCAAGCAAGCTACTGCCCTGGCGCTCTCTGCACTGCTCCCCACGCCCCCGCCCCTCCTCTTTCATACACAGAGGGGGGAGGGGCAGGAACAGACACTCTTTAACAAACATGGAGGAAGCAACACGTCTGCGGACGTACGGAGGATGAATCGGTTAGTAAAAGAATAAGCAGTGCTCAGTAATTTTGAGATGGGTTCGGATTCAAAGACTCAGATGAGCAACAAATGCACGTTATATGTAAGAGTGCCATAAACAAATTACAGCCAGGGGTCGAAGCACTACAAATCTTTTCACCCCCTAAAACAGTGACACAAAATGCAATACGAGTGTGTGTAAAACTGCGCGCTGCAAAAGCCCCAGCCGCAAGCCATCGACAACCCCAAAAAGCTCCAGCCCCGAAACAAAGTTCACTGCAAACTTCCTTTACCCGCCGTGTGCCTTATGAAAAGAAAGTGACAAGCGGTGTACTATAACTAAAGCCGTGTCCTATCACATTGCTAAAGATATGGCCCCTATTGCAATTGTTGAACAAGTCGGATTAAAGAAGCTACTGAAAACGATGGACCCCAGATATGAGCTTCCCAGTCGCAACTACTTTGCCGAGAAGCACTGCCACAACGTACACTGAAGTCAGGCAGAGCCTCGTGACGGCTCGCTAACGTCACTCATTTTGCGTTGACCACGATATGTGGTCGAGCAGGACATGTGAGTCTTACATGAGCGTGACAGTTCACTTCATTCAAGAGGGGAGATGAAATGGGAGATGAAACAGCGTGTCTTCAAACAGTTATTTCCCCCAGGATCACACCGGTGAGCATATCAAAAAGGTACTCCTGTTGTATACAGTATTATGTTTTACATTTTATTTTTATTAAACAGCTGAGCTTTTATTTATGAAGCAGGTGAAAAAACCTGTTAATTATTTATTCTTTGATTTTGCAACTGTTCACTGAAATTGCTGGTTTCAATAAAACTACTTTTGACATGTCTATTTGGCTTTGACTTGTGACTAAACATTTGCGGAAAAATATCGGATATATATCGTATATCGATATTCAGCCTAAATATGTCGGGATATGACTTTTGGTCCATATCGCCCAGCCCTAGTTATAAATCACGTTTAATAGCTGGTGTCACGTCTTTATTCAAACATTTAACAACACACCACACGTTATCTCCCTTTGTGTGTCTCCACCCGTCCATGTTGCCCACACACATTAATTAACTGCACCCTTTTGTCAGTGTTCCTCGACCTCAAGGGTTCTGCTGCGCGTTCAGGCTGCAGGTTGGATTCTTCCTGCAAATTCATCTTTCCTGACAATCCAGTGACTGCTCGAGTGCCTACGTCGTGTCCGCGCGCTCTGACAGCCGCGTGCCGGGAGCCGATGAAAACGGCAACACCACATCACCCGGATTTTCTGCTTGGACAGCATGCAGGCCTGGGCTGGTTTTATGTGATTAGGCGGAGGGACCTGTCACCGGTCGGCTTCTCAGCCACTGGGTTTCCTCAAATAAGGCTAATGCCAGGGTGTGAATCTGATTTCTTTATAATAGAACGACGGTTCAATGGGCTCCTTCCTCTTCCTTTGTAATACCCGCCTGACAAATACGTGCACCTAAAGCCCCCGACACACCAACCAGACGGCCGTTACTCGGCAGAGGAGGCAGTCGGACTGATCAGTCTCCCCGAGATGGTCATAAAAAGTTCTTCCGAACACACCGAAGGGACGAGAAGTAATATGTCTCCACGACAGCAGGTGGCGCTGATCTGTATTGTCGCCCAAAAATGAAAACCGGCCGCTGATTGGACGAACGCGTCACGTGGGTCTGGTTTCTCCGGAAATTCAAAGCTAGACTGTCATGGCGGCTCGATCAGAATACAGTCTCACATTTTACTAAAATAGTTCACCAACCACGTGTTTCTGAATACAATTTAAGGAGAAAGAGGCCGTGCAGCTGCTGAATCTGTCTTCATCACACACACACACACACACACACACACACACACACACACACACACACACACACACACACACAGCTGCTGAATCTTCATTTCAGATCCACAAAGATCAGTTTAAGAGATTTTCCTCAGATTTTGAGACTCTAGTCCCGCTCATCCCGCTCATCATTTCCGAGTGTGTGAGAGAGAGATGAAGCACAGTGAGAAGACACACACCTAATTAACACCCCGGCACGAGGGTAACCTTAAAGGGTGAGCACTAATTAGCAGCGAGGCGGGAAAATTAATTATTTCTTTTTTAAACACTGTGTCGACTCACTACCAGCCATGCTTCCGTTTGATTGGTGCACACAAAAGAAAACGCCTGACTAACGCGACTGGTTCAACACCGTACGAGGATGTCGGCCGTTTGTTCCTCCCCTCTAATACGAGGTAGATGCTAGATCGGATCCGCTAGACGTCAACGTCAAAGGAGCGTTATTATGGATCCCACGTAACTTCAAGGAGAGACTCGTCCTAGCAGCTTGATTGGTTGGGGTTAGGCACTGACCTCGAGTAGTTAGGATAGGATAGCCCATTGGTCCGGGGATAGGACCTGAACAAATGGACGTCTGGCCATTGGTAGCGTGTGAATGCTATTGAAAGGCGGGTCTTGCCTAAACCCAAAACCTACCTTTAACATATGAACAGTATTCACAATATATCACAGATTTAAGTTAAGTTTTGACTCTCTGGCTGCAGTTGGCTGTTTTGGCCACTTGGTGTCGCTAATTTGTTCAACCGAACAAATCAGCTTCCAGAAACCCTTCAGATACACTCTGATCAGTATTTGCCGACACACACACACACACACACACACACACACACACACACACACACACACACACACACACACACGGTGGGTCACTGACTAGTTTTTTGGTGTCACAATCCGTGGAAAAAGTAGACACAGTTCTTCTTTCCTGTACATGTTTTTTTTTTATTTACCTCTTTTGGGGAGTGGGTTGTCTTTTGCTGGACTGCTTCCCCTGCGACCCGATAAGCGGATGAAGACAGACAGACAGACAGACAGACAGACAGACAGACAGACAGACGACAGACAGACAGACAGACAGACAGACCGTCTATATATTTTTTTTGAGGTTGGACAAATGTACCTCTTCTAAATGTTGGGAGGGGGTACTAATCCCTCTGCATCCCCCCTGAAGTCTACAACTATGATTGGCATCCTCCAGCTCGTCAGCTGATTCTTTAGTCACAAACGTCAGAACTAAATCCTCTGTGACCCTCTGAACCTGGTCCCGTCCAGACCCGGTTACAGAACGGCCCGTTCTCCGCTGCAGGAACAAGCCTGAAAACTCCTCATTAACCCGACGGATGAACCTGGACTGAACGTCCCCTCATCTGTCTTTGCTAACTGTGTTGTGTCAAAGCTTGTTATTTATGCCTGTTTTTCTTGCTGTTGAACTTCCATTCTGCACGGAAAACAAATCACTTTAAACCTTAGCCACGTCCCCAATAAGGGGACGGATTGATCTATCTATTCCCGCGGTGGTTAGTTAAGAATGCAGCACACATGTTAGCCTCAGCACATTGCACAGTCATGAACATTGGTGTAAAACCTAAATTGAAGTACTTGGGTATATAGATATTAAACTGTATGTGGGCACTCCAGCAGTGTTGGTCTGTTTCTCCTGGTTTTAGGAAATTTTAGCGCTTCAGCATACAGTGAGATTTTAGGGAATGTTCTTCCAATGTTCTTCCATCAGTCGGTTTGTCTCATTCCGGTTTCAACATAACAGAAAACCAGCTCCATGAAGAAATGGAAACCATTTTGGTGTGGAAGATCTTCACTGGTCTGCAAAGCCCCCTGACCTGCCTTGTTTCTCTCATAATGACTTGAGATCCAGAGGTCAGATAGCAGGGTCTTTCCCGATCCAGAATGGGCCTTTGGGGGAGGGGGGGACTACACACAGCAGGAACCATGATCTGTCCTGGTACAGTAAACAAATTGAGTCTGTGTTGCCTTATTTGACGGACGTCTATGCATTTACATGCTATTTCTGACAATTCGATTAACAAATGTATTATGTTTGAGTAAATGAAACTCTAATTAACAAAACTGGTAAAGAAAAATAACATATTTAAATAAATCAACCAATACAGCTGGACGATAAAACTGAGATTCGCCATCATATTGTAGTTTATGTTCTACTTGTTCAACGGTTCTTTGATAAATTGCTCTTAAACAGTCAGAAGGGATTTAAAGTGCTATTTTACTTCTCAATTGTTATCATTTTGGCACTGGTGTTCCTTTGGGGCTGGCTAAAACCTCTTAGGGGGGCGCAAAATATTCCTCTGTGAAGAAAAAAACCCTGAAATGGTCTCTCATTCCCAGACTTATCTCCACAGCGCTTTAGAGTAAGGTCTACACTACAGACACATTCTGGGATTGAGTCCGGACTCGAGACTGTTTTTGTATGGACTCGGACTTGTCTCAAACTCGCTAGTATTTGGACTCGGACTTGTCTTGGTCTCGGTCACTGGTCTTGCCCAATATGGCTTCTGGTCTGGACCGAGTCCAGGTGTCTTTATTATGTTGATAATAATATTGGAGGGAAAGGGAAACCCAAAATGATTGTCTTGATACTGTCATGCATAAGACCTTTATTCTGTCCTGGACTCAGTCTTAACTCGGACTCAAACCTCTTTGGACTCTGTCTTGACTCGGACTCGAACCTTTTTGGACTCAGTCTTGACTCGGACTCGAACCTTTTTGGACTCTGTCTATGTCCGGCTTCATGCTGGACGTGATGTACTTCCGTTGATCCAGACTAGACATCTGATGGCTTAAATTCTTCATCCGGTTAACATAGTGTTAAAAACCACCAAATATATCAAAACAGTGGCTTGAAACTTGATAAAAAGTCAACAGCTGACAGCTTCTGGAAGACAACTGCAGCCCTGACGCGTGCACCAAGGGGATATGACGCCTTCAACCGGATACTAAGATGTAACGGGCCGTTACCTTGAAAGAAATGAGTTTCCGTGGGTTTGAACATTGTTTGAAACATTTGGTTTAATGTAAGTACACAACTCAACAGCATGCAGAACATAGGTACTGTAGTTTTTAGCCATTTGAATGTGGAAATGTTACACAATATACCTTTAAAGTTTTAATTCTGGGTTGCAGAAGAGTTACCTTATCCATTGTCTAGTTTTAGGAATAGAGCTAACTCAACATGTATCAACACATATATCCATGACAGACCGACACATATTCCCAAACCCCCCCCCCCAAACAGTCACATCCCTGTGTCCACATACTTTTGGCCATTATTCAATTTCAATTCAATTTTATTTATATATCGCCAAATCACAACAACAGTTATCTCACCGAGCTTTTCATAGAAGAGCAGATCTAGATTGTACCCTATAATGTTATTTACAGAAACCCAACAATTCCCATTCCTTGTGTGTGTGTGTGTGTGTGTGTGTGTGTGTGTGTGTGTGTGTGTGTGTGTGTGTGTGTGTGTGTGTGTGTGTCAGCAGATACTGATCAGAGTGTATCTGAAGGGTTTCTGGAAGCTGATTTGTTCTGTTGAAACTGAGCCTCTGAGCTGGATTACAGTTGGTGATGCAGCGACACCCAGTGGCCAAAACAGCAAACTGCAGCCAGAGAGTCAGAACCACAAACTTGAGAGTAGTTAGCAGCGGCACCATGGCTCTGTCCTACCTAAGTCTTACATACTGCCCCTTAAATGGGATCAAATCATCATCTTGAATAGAGAGCACTTACTTCTCCTTTGCTTTCTTTTTCTCCTCCAGGTGGCGGTGAACCTCTACACGGGATTCAGGGGTGAATGAACACGGCGTTTCCCAGAATTCCTTCTCCCGCCGCATTTCATCCAAGTCGAGGTTCACCACGTTCTCCACCGCTTCCTGGTTCTCCTTATTCTCCTCCAACACTGGGCTGCACAGACAGAAAACATCCAACCCTTGAACCAGACATTATAATGAAGATTCAGGGTTTTATCTTTCTTATGAGCTCCGCCGGGTGCAAGATGGGACCCGTAGAGTTTATTAAAATGCTTTATTTGTTTATTTCTCATAGAGTCTTCTCACTTACAGTTTTGTGTCTGAAAACTCTGCTTCTGGGGTAATTTCTCAATCTCAAAGTCTGCCAAATCTGCCAAATTCTACTTAGAGTGTTGCGTAGTTGCAGTTTGGGTTTTTACTAGGCAGGGCCAAAATGTACTGTAACCCTAAATCAATATGCGGGCCAGATCAAAATTTTGTGAAGGGGCAGATTTGGCCCGCAGACTTTGAGTTTGACACATTTGCTTTAGACAAGGGACCCCTTGACTGAGAGAGACCGATCATGGACCCCTTTTCAAATATATTGTTTGAATGAATTTGCATATTAAACAGGGGCCTATAATTACATGTGGACGGCCTAAAGCCTTTAAGTCTTTTAGTGCATAGAATACTAAACCATTAGAATAATAGTTCTTGCCATGATTTTATAACACGGTGAATCTTTAGGACGAACTATCTGTGGATGTCTTTTCCCTCCAAATAGGCTGATTTATATACTCTATGCTTATGATGTGTTGGATTCATGTTAAGGCAGTTTTAAGATTTTTTTTCTTCAAATATTTAAAAAGAATTAACAATACTTTGCTGGTGCCCCTCCCACTTGCAGTAACTCTGAGGACCCCCTAAGGGTCCCGGACCCCCTGTTGAAGATCTCTGCTTTAGACCACGTCTTTCAGACTTCAGGCTCACGCTGTGTTGTTGATGTCGGTGTACCAGCGGCCATCGAAGCCCGGTTTCCTCTCCTTGTTTCCTCTGTCCTCTCCCGCTTCCTTCCTCTGCGCCTCCACTCTCTCCCTGGCTCTCCTCTGCAGGTAGTCCTTCTCCTGCTCCCAGACCTGTCTCCTGGCCTCCTCCAGTCCCTGAGAGGCTGCGATTCTCTCCGAGCGTCTGATCTCCGTCCCGTCCAGAAACTGAGGACAGAGAGTTATCTCAGGAGACTTTACAGATGGAGCAGGTCTAGACCACTCTATAATTTACAGATAGAGCAGGTCTAGACCACTCTATAATTTACAGATAGAGCAGGTCTAGACCACTCTATAATTTACAGATAGAGCAGGTCTAGACCGCTCTATAATTTACAGGTAGAGCAGGTCTACACCTCTCTATAATTTACAGATAGAGCAGGTCTAGACCACTCTATAATTTACAGATAGAGCAGGTCTAGACCGCTCTATAATTTACAGGTAGAGCAGGTCTAGACCTCTCTATAATTTACAGATAGAGCAGGTCTAGACCGCTCTATAATTTACAGGTAGAGCAGGTCTAGACCTCTCTATAATTTACAGATAGAGCAGGTCTAGACCGCTCTATAATTTACAGATAGAGCAGGTCTAGACCGCTCTATAATTTACAGATAGAACAGGTCTAGACCGCTCTATAATTTACAGATAGAACAGGTCTAGACCGCTCTATAATTTACAGATAGAACAGGTCTAGACCGTTCTATAATTTACAGATAGAGCAGGTCTAGACCGTTCTATAATTTACAGATAGAGCAGGTCTAGACCACTCTATAATTTACAGATAGAACAGGTCTAGACCGTTCTATAATTTACAGATAGAGCAGGTCTAGACCGCTCTATAATTTACAGATAGAGCAGGTCTAGACCGGTCTATAATTTACAGATAGAGCAGGTCTAGACCACTCTATAATTTACAGATAGAGCAGGTCTAGACCGCTCTATAATTTACAGATAGAGCAGGTCTAGACCGGTCTATAATTTACAGATAGAGCAGGTCTAGACCGCTCTATAATTTACAGATAGAGCAGGTCTAGACCGGTCTATAATTTACAGATAGAGCAGGTCTAGACCACATTTTACAAAGACCCAACAATTCCAGTAATTCCCCGAAGAGCAAGCATTTTGTGCATTTTAGTTAAACTCAAAAACTCAGAATCAGAAAAGGATTTACAGCGGTTGGTGCTTACATAAACAGAAACATGAGGAGTGGGAAAAACATCAAAAAATTGTATGTAATCGTGATTTTTTTGTGAGGATTCTTAAAATCAATTCTTTCCCCAGAGCACAGCATGTGCACAACGTCAGAGCGAGTCGGGATCAAGTCGGACACAAATCTACCCAGCATCCGGTGACCTGCGCCGACCTGGCTCCCCTCCAGATATGAGTCGTCGAGTCTGCGTTTATGGGCGCAGCCATCATTGTTGCGGATGTGACGATTGTAAAGGAGAGGGTGGCGTGAGGGAGGAGCCACAGACCGTTGGGCGGGATATACAGTCTATGGGCGGGGCCGAACGCTGAACAAGACCTTATTATCCGACCAAAGTGTCACAGTCGCAGCGATGGAACGTGGGCTAACCCCCAACATGAAGTTCACGTGCCATGGACAAGCTTTGCTAACACTCTGTCATGATTGACAGGCCGGGAACTGTCAATCACATCGTAGCCACGCCCTAAAACACCCCCGGCTTTATCGCTGATTTTAAAATCAACGAGACCGTGATTTAAAAATTGATCATCGTTCTGTGTTGCAGAAGACTTCAAACTAGCGATCGAGACCACAAACTCTTCATGAAGATGTTTACTGAGGTAATAAATCAAGGGAGAAGTGGCTCATTTCTCCATAGACGTCTACAGAAACCGACCTCCTGTTGCCCCCCCACCTATCGCCCCCTGCTGGAATTCAGATAGAAAGCAGGGTTGAGTTACTTCTGCAGTTGCAGCACTTTGCCGAACCGGATGCTCTGTCCATCAATACATGTACAGTCTATGGTTAAAACACCCCCCCAAAATCCCAGCCCAATGGAGCAGCATCAGACTCATATTCCGACTAGACCGGCCAGGAGATGCCCTGTCCTGACCCTGGAGGGGAACGCAGGGGGAGGTCACCTTGAGCTGGGGCAGGGAGGCGACCACGTACTGCCTGTAGCCCTGGAACTCGGAGCAGGGGTTCCCCACCAGGAACAGCTCCCGCAGGTGCACGTTGTGTGTCAGAGACTCCACGCTGCTCAGACGGCCCACGAAATTCACCGTCAGATCCAGTTTCTGGAGGCTCTCGCAGCCTGAAAAGACCGGACAAGAACACACAAACACCTGAAACTGCTTAAACCGCTTACTGATTCAAAAGTTAAACCTATTTCTATGATTTATTCAAGACGATTGAAGATGTTTGTCAAGTAGAAATTGCAACATTTACAAATACAAAATATACAAAAAGTACAAAATAATATACAGAACTGCTTAAACTCCTTTTTATTCCGAAAGTTAAAACTACTTCAAAGAAAAACCTGCAGATCCGCTGTAACTCAGTTCTTTTAAATCAAGACCTTTTCTTTTGGATCTTGCCTTTCTTTAAACGGCTGTTCATGTCTTTAATGTTTGATTTCTTTTGCTGCACTGGAACTTCTATTCTTGTGTTTTATCTGGTCTTATTTTTAACTGTTTTTGTGTAAAGCACTTTGAATTGCCCTGTTGCTGAAATGTCTATACAAAAAAATCTGCCTTGCCTTGAATAATGGATTAATCTTTAAGACGTGTGTCATCAGGGCTGTAGTACTGGAGTCCGGTCTTGGACTCGAGTCCGGACTCGAGACTGTTTTTGTATGGACTCGGACTTGTCTCAAACTCGCTAGTATTTGGACTCGGACTTGTCTCGGTCTCGGTCACTGGTCTTGCCCAATGTGGCTTCTGGTCTGGACCGAGTCCAGGTGTCTTTATGATGTTGATAATAATAATATTGGAGGGAAAGGGAAACCCAAAATGATTGTCTTGATACTGTCATGCATAAGACCTTTATTCTGTCCTGGACTCGGTCTTAACTCGGACTCAAACCTCTTTGGACTCTGTCTTGACTCGGACTCGAACCTTTTTGGACTCAGTCTTGACTCGGACTCAAACCTTTTTGGACTCTGTCTTGACTCGGACTCGGTCTTGACTCGGACTCAAACCTCTTTGGACTCTGTCTTGACTCGGACTCGAACCTTTTTGGACTCAGTCTTGACTCGGACTCGAACCTCTTTGGACTCTGTCTTGACTCGGACTCGAACCTCTTTGGACTCTGTCTTGACTCTGACTCGGTCTTGACTCGGACTCAAACCTCTTAGGACTCTGTCTTGACTCGGACTCGGTCTTGACTCGGACTCAACCTCTTTGGACTCAGTCTTGACTCGGACTCGAACCTTTTGGACTCTGTCTTGACTCGGACTCGGTCTTGTCTCGGACTCAAACCTCTTTTGGACTCGACTACTTTGCTCATTGACTCGGACTCGAACCTCTTTGGACTCTGTCTTGACTCGGACTCGAACCTTTTGGACTCTGTCTTGACTCGGACTCGAACCTCTTTGGACTCTGTCTTGACTCTGACTCGGTCTTGACTCGGACTCAAACCTCTTAGGACTGTCTTGACTCGGACTCGGTCTTGACTCGGACTCAAACCTCTTTGGACTCAGTCTTGACTCGGACTCGAACCTTTTTGGACTCTGTCTTGACTCGGACTCGGTCTTGACTCGGACTCAAACCTCTTTGGACTCTGTCTTGACTCGGACTCAAACCTCTTTGGACTCTGTCTTGACTCGGACTCGAACCTTTTGGACTCTGTCTTGACTCGGACTCGAACCTCTTTGGACTCTGTCTTGACTCTGACTCGGTCTTGACTCGGACTCAAACCTCTTAGGACTCTGTCTTGACTCGGACTCGGTCTTGACTCGGACTCAAACCTCTTAGGACTCTGTCTTGACTCTGACTCGAACCTTTTTGGACTCATTCTTGACTCGGACTCGCACCTCTTTGGACTCGGTCTCGAACCTTTTTGGACTCTGTCTTGTCTGGGACTCGACTAGTCCTGGTCTTGGACTTATCTTTGACTCCACTAAGGTGGTCTTGACTACAGCCCTGGTGTCTAGTAGAAACGGCAACATTTGGCGCTAACAGCTTCACCAGAAACCCCTAAACAGCTGTGTGTGTTGTGCCTACTGACCTTCAAGGTTCTCAATGACTTCAATGTTGTTCAAGGCCAGGTTCAAATACTCGAGCTTCTTCAGGCGCCCGACGTTCTCTACATGGAGGAATACACGATTTTCAGATATTAGAAGTGAGATACTGCAGGAGTCTTCATTTACTTCACACACTCTGTTTATCTTTACTATCTGTATTTAGATATATTTTTTCAGTTACAAGTACTTACTCTTTCAATATTACTTATGGTTACCCACTTTTGTCAACCTATTTTACTTACATATTCAACTTAATTTAATTTAACGTCACTCACCTCCACTGCAATATTGTTTTTCTGTACCATTGCAACCGCACTTTACGAAACCTTTATTTGACGTCACTTACATTCACCCCCCCCCCGCCCCCTGTCTGCTGTTTGCTTGTTGTGTGTTTACTTGTGTATTTGATTGTTTTTGCTCTTATTGTAGAAAATGCTGCTGCTGTGATAAGGAAATTTCCCCGCTGTGGGATGAATAAAGTCTCATCTAATCTACTCTATTCTAACTCCATGTTTTCCTGAGTTCCTGGCCCCAGAAGCCTCACCTATCCTGGGGATGAGGTTGTTCTGCAGGTAGAGGATCCGCAGGTCCCTGCACCACCGGTCCAGGTGTTCAATCCTCTCGATGTCCTGCTGATGCAGAGACACCTCCTCCAGGGACGAGATCTCACAGTCGTTGTGCTCGGATCGCCGGCGGACCATGTCCTCTGTGACTGGAACACACACACACACACACACACACAGGCACAGACATACACACAAACACACAGGCACAGACAATACACAAACACACAGAATATAACACACACAGACAGACACATACAGAGGGACAGACAGATAAACACACACATAGACACACAAACAGATAAACACAAACACACACACACACACACACACACACACACACATGTAGACAGACAAACACAACACACACATACACAACACACACACAAAAACAGGCACAGACATATACACAAACACACACGCACACAAACAGACAGACACACACACACACAGAGATAGATAAACACACACAGACAGACACATACAGAGGGACAGACAGATAAACACACACAGAGACACACACATAGATAAACACAAACACACACAGAGACACACACATAGACAAACACACACACAGACACACACACAGACAGACAGACACACACATAAACACACACACAGATAAACACAAACACACACACATAGACAGAGACACATACACAGAGACAGACAGACATACACAGACAGAAAGAGAGAGAGACACACACACACACACACACACACACACACACACACACACATAAATGTATTTCGGTAGTGAAGTAGCATCTTGGATGGCTTTGTAACGTTAGCATGCTATAATACCGTTACACACTATTCACAGGTATGGACGATATCACGTTAGAAAGGAAAGAAGTTCCACTTTGGTTTTACACCATTGAATTAACAGAATCATTGATATTCATACTTAAACAGATATATTGATAACCATCAGACAAAACTAGTCTGCGCATCGACACAAACATTAGCTACCTAGCTAGCTAGCTAACGGTCTTGAAGTTTAAAAACGCCAATGTCCCAAAACTACACCGCTATCCTACTGAAAACGTAAATTAAAAAGGATAATTTTAAAAAGGATAATTTTACGAATAACCGTAGTTGTTGTAGCTAGAGATGTTCTACATTTTCATTTTAACGTTATTTTGAGTAATTTGTTGTTTTTAAAACTTACTGTAAACCATCTTTCTCTCCGTTGTCAGCCGTTGCCGTAGAGACCGAGTCAGTGCTGCGTTCAAGTGCGATAGGAAACTACCACTACAAAAGGTAGCTTTGACCCTTGTGTTATCCTCGGGTCAAATTTGACCAATTTTTATATTAGAATTATGGGTTTCTTTAACCAAGATAACATGACTGCGTGGACGTACGTTGTATGGAAGCCACGTAAAATTAATGATTACTTTCATTTAATTGTGGGTGTTTTTTGACAACATGAGGGCAACATGAGGACAACGTGAGGACATCATGAAGACAACATGAAGACAACATGAGGACAACCTGAGGACAACCTGAGGACAACGTGAGGACATCATGAAGACATGAGGACAACATGAGGACAACCTGAGGACAACCTGAGGACAACATGAAGGCAACATGAGGGCAACATGAAGACAACATGAGGGCAACATGAGGACAACATGAGGACAACATCAGGACGACATGAGGGCAACATGAAGACAACATGAGGACAACATGATGGCGACATGAGGACAACATGAGGACAACATATGGACGACATGAGGGCAACACAAAGACAACATGAGGACAACGTGAAGACGACATGAGGGCAACATGAGGACAACATGAAGACAACATGAGGACAACATGAGGACATCATAAAGACAACATGAGGACATCATGAAGACAACATGAGGACAACATGATGGCGACATGAGGACAACATGAGGACAACATGATGGCGACATGAGGACAACATGAGGACAACATGATGGCGACATGAGGACAACATGAGGACAACGTGAAGACGACATGAGGCAACATGAGGACAACGTGAGACAACATGAGACAACATGAGGACAACGAGGACACATGAAGACAACATGAGGACAACGCTGAAGACGACATGAGACAATGAGGACACATGAGGACAACCGTGAGGACAACATGAGGACAACATGAGATGACAACGTGAGACAACATGAGGACAACATGAGGACAACATGAGGACAACGTGAAGACGACATGAGGACAACATGAGGACAACATGAGGACAACATGAGGACAACATGAGGACAACGTGAAGACGACATGAGGACAACATGAGGACAACATGAGGACAACATGAGGACAACATGAGGACAACATGAGGACACATGAGATTAAAAAGAGAAAAAAAGTTTCAAAAAGTTTCAAAAAACATTGGAAAAAAACCCAATTCATTTGCAATTTTGACCCGGAAGAAAGAAGTGTAACGGGAAACTACCACCGCAACGGCAGCTTTGACCCTTGTGCTGTCCTCGGGTCAAATTGACCAACATTAATATTAGAATCATGGGGTTCTTTGAACCAAATTGCCCCAAAATAACATGAATGCGTAGATGTACATTGTATGGAAGCCACGTAAAATGAATGATTACTTTCAGTGAATTGTGGGCGTTTTTTAAATTTTATGTATTTTTTTGAGTATTTGAAACAATCTGTGATCCACTCAACTTCCTCTGATCTTAACTATTAGTCCAAAATAACCCATAATTTCTGGGGGGTTTGAACAACAAAAAATAGGGATTATTAAAACGTGACAAAAACGTTTCAGAAAGTGTCAAAAAACATTTAAAAAAAAAAGAAAGAAAAAAAAGTTGATTTGTAATTTTGACCCGGAAAGAACAACAAGTTCAGTCTCCGGGACATCCGTGAGATAAGAAGGTAGATTAGTTCTCAACAAGTTGATGCTTATAGGAAAACATTTTATTATTTTTTATTAAAAAATGTAAAAAAAAAAAAAAAACACTTGGAGCTTTTATTTTGAAAGTGGCATTACGGAGGTTGCCAACGTTCTCTAACATAATAAAACAAATAATAACATAATAAAAAAAATAATAACAATAAAAAATAAATAAATAAATAAAATCCATGGGCATACTCCACTTTGAGCTTTTATTTTGAAAGTGACATTACGGAGGTTGCCAACGTTCTCTAACATAATAAAACAAATAATAACATAATGAAAAAAAAATAACATAATAAAAAAAATAATAACATAATAAAACAAATAATAACAATAAAAAAAAAATAATAATAAAAATAAAAATCCATGGGCATACTCCACTTTGAGCTTTTATTTTGAAAGTGGCATTACGGAGGTTGCCAACGTTCTCTAACATAATAAAAAAATAATAACAATAAAAAATAAATAAATTAAAAAAAAATCCATGGGCATACTCCACTTTGAGCTTTTATTTTGAAAGTGACGTAATGTTTTATTATGTTAGAGAACGTTGCAAACCTCCGTAATGGAGGTTTGCAACGTTCTCTAACATAATAAAACAAATAACAATTAAAAAAAAAAAAAAAAAAAAAAAAAAAAAAATCCATGGGCATACTCCACTTTGAGCTTTTATTTTGAAAGTGACATTACGGAGGTTTGCGTCGTTACCGAGGGGGAGAAACCGGAGAAACCCGACTAACAATAACAATAACAATAACAACCGCCGCGTCCATCCGCCCGTTTCCCCCCCCCCCCCCAGCAGGGCGCTCGCTGCTCGGATAAAAACACGGAGGAACACCGGCCTGGTGCTCCCTCCCCCCCCCCACCCCCCCCCCACCCCCCTAAAAAAAGTGAATTTGATCCCCGTTTCCGACGGTTTGTCGTCGTCGTGTCACTTCGTGAAGATGACGAGCTACAAGGCGTTTCACGCGCAGCTGTCGTCCATCATGGAGGCGCTGAGCCGGGCGGTGGTGGCGGAGGTCTGCGGGCTCGTGGACGACAGCTACGCCGTGCTGCGGCTCGAGATCTCCCGCAGCCACCGGGAGAAGGAGGCGCTGCGGAGGAAGCTGGAGCTGGTCGAGACCCTGCTCGCCCGGGGGGGGCACAGGCGGGGGGGGCTCGCGATGCTGGAGGCAGCCAGTGAGGGGTTTATGGACTTCACTGTCGGTGAGTTTTGGGGGGCTATGGGGGGGGTCCTGTCCTGTCCTGAGACGGGCATGGCTGCAGCCTGGAGCGTCCCATGTCATGCCGTCCCGAGGTGTGTCCAAATGTAAATTCAGAGGGGTCAAAAAGTACGAAATCGCGATTTATTTTCCACATTGTGTCACGGGTATTTTGCCTTTAATCTGCATATATTTCACAGGCAGACATAAAAAAAAAAAAAATTAAGTTATTTTATTAATAGCATGATAGTCAATACGCGAGCGGATTTTATTCCTGGATGTGAGCTTTTATTTTGAAAAGTAAAAGCTCAGGCATGGCACCAGGCGGACGGCATGAGACGGGACGCTCCAGGCCGCGGCCATACGCTGATGCCTGTCCTAGACAGCGCTACACACCAAACTCCATAGGAAAAACTGCACATTTAAACTGTCCTGTCAGCTGCATTTCTATGACAGCGATGATGGTGGCCGGCTACGTAACATAGACACCGCTACACACCAAACTCCATAGGAAAACTGCACATTTTAAGATTTTTTTACGGATTCGCAATGGGGAGTGTGTCCGGGACATTAGTCTCAGACAGGCAGGCTGTCAGTCAATAATTCGTCATAGATATTAAACTCAAAAAAGCACTGATATGTGATTCTTAAACGGGTTTATGGATTTGTTGTCTGTAAGTTTTGGGGGGCTCTCCCGTCTGTCCGGTCACCTGCATTTCTATGACAGCGATGATGGTGACAGACTACGTAACATAGACAGCGCTGCACGCCAAACTCCATAGGAAAACTGCACATTTAAAGGTTTCCTACTGATTGTAACGGTGAGTGTGTCCGGGACATTAGTCTCAGACAGGCAGGCTGTCAGTTAATAATTCGGCATAGATATTCAACTCAAAATCGATGATGGTGACATGCTATTTAACATAGACAGCGCTACACGCCAAACTCCATAGGAAAACTGCACATTTAAAGTTTTCCTACTGATTGTAACGGTGAGTGTGTCCGGGACATTAGTCTCAGACAGGCTGTCTGTCATTTAATAATTCGGCGTAGATATTCAACTCAAAAAAGCACTGAGATGTGATTCTAAACCGGGTTTATGGATTTCATTGTCTGTAAGTTTTGGGGGGCTCTCCCGTCTGTCCTGTCATCTGCAGCGATGATGGGGGCAGGCTACGTAACAGACAGCGCCACACACCAAACTCCATAGGAAAACTGCACATTTAAAGTTTGCTTACTGATTGGCAATGGCGAGTGTGTTCCGATACATTAGTCTCAGACAGGCTGGCTGTCAGTTAATAATCGGCGTAGATATTCAACTAAAAATAGCACGGATATGGGATTGTTAACCGGAAACGAAGGAGGAGACTTCACGCATGACGAGTCCAATAAATTTAGATAAAATGCAGCTTTATTCAATTATTGAACAAGAAAGACAACCGTAGGAGAGAGACACACACACCACACACACACACACACACACACACACACCACACACACACCACACGGAAATAAAAAGAAATAAAACATGCTTAAATATTCTACCTATCAAGCACTCTATGTCATCTTTCCCAACGGTCCATCCCACTGTGTCCTTACCCGTTCAACTGAGTTACAGCAAGTGAGAAGAGAGAGATTTAACTCCCCCCCCCCCCCCCCCCCCCAATAAAAGCCAAATTGAAGACTTGACCTAGATAATTCAGAAATTGCACTGAGACACATAATTGTGGGCATGCGAGGTCACAGAACAGTAAAACAACTTAAAACAATCGCATTTACTGACGTCACTGAGTTCCTGGCTTTTTCCCACAACCCTGTTTTTATCCAAAGAAATTAGACTCAAATAAGTTAGCGTCACACAATTACATGAAGTAGAAAGATATTGATTCCAATAAAATGGGAAATTACAGTGTTGCAGCGGCAAAATCAGTCACACAGCACAGAATATAAATATAATGAAATACTAGGATACAACATGCATTAAATAGCATTAACCCTCTGGGCCCTCAGGCCATTTTTACAGTTTAATTTCCGTCTGGATTTATTTTATAATAACTTGTAAAACATCAACCCTGTTGTCTACAGTCAAGATGTGAACATCGTTGTTTTTTTAGGACAAACTGGGTTATTGGAATATTTGGGTTGCAGTGAGGTCACTTGCATGTTAAAAATGGTTGTAGGACCTTAAAGACAAATAAATAAATAAATGAATAAAACGAAACATGAATCTTCCAGATATGTATTGATATCACAGACATATCAGTAAAACCTCTAAAACACTTCTCATATGTCTTGGGAGTCACACTGTGAAGAAATAATCATTATAACTTAAAAAAATACATGCATTTTTTCCAAAAAAGTCAAGACGTTTTGCTCTCATGACATTTACTTATGCCAATAATTACATAATAATGTCATATTTATTGATATTACACCCACAGCAATGTTATACAAGCAGATATGTGTCTAAATAGTGCATTATTTGGCCTTTAATAGAGTCTATAGGCATTTTTGTCCCCTCTGGCCTTCCATACAAGAGGGGTGCCTTTATCTCCCATATATGGGCATGCACTTCCTGAAAAATAGACAGGACAGACAGAGAGAGAGAGGAGGAGGAGCGAGCCAGCGGCAGAAATGAGCCAAAACGCGATGAATTATGGACATAAAGTGGACCAATCTTGGATATAACAGCATGGATTTAAAGCCCAAAGAGGCTGAAGTTCCAGGCTGGATAGAAAACCCCCTGTAGAGGCTAGAAAGACCCGGAAAAGACCTCCGTAAAGCCGAAAACGTCAGGATTCAAACGCAACCGTAGGTGAGTCAATCGCTTGTATGGTTCAAAAGTGATTAAACTATGAATCAGAGGTACTTTTTTTACTCGTGGGCGAGTGTCTCGGGCTCAGAGGGTTTTAAATAGGAACATAAACCATTAAAAAATAAAAAAAATAAAAATTATTGTGACTAAAACAATTGCCACAGCGCCATTTTGCAACATATATACCCTTGCTACTCGCCTGGCATTACAGCGGTCGGCCTCCCACTGAGACCCCCCCTCAGAGACCCTCGGGGGGGCTCCTTTAACCCACATGACGAGCCGATAGTAACGTGTGTTTCTTCACCCAGAACACACGCCACCAGCTGCAGTCGGGGCCAAACAGCAGAAGGGAAACGTCCACAGCAGCGGGGGGGTCCCTGCGTCGGACGCTAAGACAGAGCCGACGTCTTCAACCAATCAGGTGAGAGGACGGTCACCGCCCAATGAGAGGAGAGTGTCGGCACACGATCCGTCCGGCGCAGATGATATTCACGATGTACGATGATCTACGGCGCAGCACCGTCCGTTCCACGGTAGCGGCCTGCCGCTAGCCTCCACCGGAAAGCTAACGACGCTAGTTTAGCTAACGGCTAATTCGGCTAACCGCTAGCTAGCTGACAGCTTTTATAGTAAACGGCGGGAAAAGCAGCTGCAGCTAAATTAAGACTTTACAGTAATAATAAAGACAATTAGTGAGTGATTGTATTTAAATGAGCACAAGTACAGTAGAACTAGCGTAACAGCTGTTATATATTTAAACGGTTATTTTAACTTTTGAGGGTCTTTTACGTACATGCCGTCTCAGCTAGCGGTTAGCCAAATTAGCTGTTAGCTAAGCTAACGTTAGCTTTCCGGTTGAGGCGAACAGACTTTCTTAAACTGTCTGTGGGAACAGATTGTGCAGTGTCGTAAATCCGCGTTCATCATGACATCATCATGACATCATCATGACATCATCTGCACATGGGCAGAACGCATCGTGCATAAGGGGCGGATCGAGTACCGACGAGAGCGCAGATTTGCGACGAGTGGCCGACAAGATGCTAACGAGAGATTCTGTAATGTCAGTAGCGTAAAAATGGACCTTTCCAAATTTGGTTCCCTGCTAGCTTAGCTTCATGTTAGCATCAAACACGGCAAAGGCTGTCAGTTGAATGGCGTTTTGAGCTAACGTTAGCATCAAACAACCATAGAAAGCTACAAGGTTTCTGAAATGATTGCTAGCTTAGCTACAAGCTAGCATCACACACAACAAACATTGAAAAAAAGCGTTAAAAAAAAAAGACAAAAACGTGAGAAAGTTAAATAAACAATAAAGAGCGTCAACCAAAGTGTTGATTTTCCATTTTGACGGGAAGGGAACACGAGGGTTGAGGTCTCCCAGAGAAAGTTAATTGGCAGGTGGTTATTTTTAGTTTTTTTAATTTTTAGTTTTCTACCCTCAGGAGGAGCCGAGTCATCCAGTTGTTGTTTTGGTAAAGGAGGAAATCGTGAAAGAAGAGGCGAACGCCAACCACACCGCAGACGAGCTGCTTCCTAACCACGACGGTAAGAGACGAGCATCTCTCCGATCCTAATTCACTGTAACACCGTTCAGACGTCACATGACTCACACTGCAACGCTGACACTACGAGACTATATTAACCCCCATGTTGTCCCCATGTTGTCCCCATGTTGTCCCCATGTTGTCCCCATGTTGTCCCCATGTTGTCCCCATGTTACCCCCATGTTGTCCCCATGTTGTCCTCATGTTACCCCCATGTTGTCCCCATGTTGTCCTCATGTTACCCCCATGTTGTCCCCATGTTGTCCTCATGTTACCCCCATGTTGTCCCCATGTTGTCCCCATGTTGTCCCCATGTTGTCCTCATGTTACCCCCATGTTGTCCCCATGTTGTCCCCATGTTGTCCCCATGTTGTCCTCATGTTGTCCTCATGTTACCCCCATGTTGTCCTCATGTTGTCCTCATGTTGTCCTCATGTTACCCCCGTGTTGTCCCCGTGTTGTCCCCGTGTTGTCCCCGTGTTGCCCCCGTGTTGCCCCCGTGTTGCCCCCGTGTTGCCCCCGTGTTGTCCTCGTGTTGCCCTCGTGTTGCCCCCGTGTTGCCCCCGTGTTGCCCCCGTGTTGCCCTCGTGTTGCCCCCGTGTTGCCCTCATGTTGTCCTCATGTTGTCCCCATGTTGTCCTCATGTTGTCCTCATGTTGTCCCCATGTTGTCCTCATGTTGTCCTCATGTTGTCCTCATGTTGTCCTCATGTTGTCCTATATCAATGTTCTTTTTAATTCCCCAAAATAACATGATTGATTCCAACGCTCTTTGCCAAGTACAAATCTCTACTTTCATTAATTGTGGGGCGTCTCTGTTTTTGAAATAGTTTTGAGTAAAAGTTGACATAATTGTGAAAGAAGGCGTAACAGCAGTTAGATTTTTGAAAGTAAAATGTGTAAAATTAAGTTCCCGAATACTGTATCTGAAGTCTCGAGGGCAAGGTGGGGGGGGGGGGGCAGGATACCCAGGGCTCGGTTTACAACTATCACCATTTTCATGCCGTGGGACCCTTTAACTCTGCGCTGATCTGCGTTTGTTGGTTGTGTGTCTGAAGGACCGGCGGAGCGGCTGCCAGATCCAGACGGCAGTGAAGAGGGCCCCTCCGGGATGCTGACCCCCTCCGGGATGCTGACCCCCGCCTCGGTGGCGGTCCTGAGGCTGTGGGAGCAGACCAGCGACGGGCCGCCGGCGCTCCGAGAGTCCCCCAGTGCCCCGGCGTCTCCGGGCCGGTCTTCAGACGGCGTGTACGACTTGGCCTCGGAGTCGGACTGCGAAGCTCCGTCTGCGGCCCAGATGAGGACGCCCGCCCCCCTCGGGTCCGGAGGAAGCCTCAACGCCCCCCTTGGGTCCGGAGGAACCCTCAACGCCCCCCTCGGGTCCGGAGG
The DNA here is from genome assembly GCF_008692095.1 of Etheostoma spectabile. Lineage (NCBI taxonomy): Eukaryota > Metazoa > Chordata > Actinopteri > Perciformes > Percidae > Etheostoma > Etheostoma spectabile. The sequence goes on from NC_045744.1 coordinate 24,684,841, forward strand.
AACCCTCAACGCCCCGACGTCCCTCCGCTACAACACAGAGGCTGATCTGTGCTCCTCGTGGACCAATCAGAGCCTTCCGAGCACGGTGCCCGCCCCTCCCCCGACCACGCTGCTGGACAAGGTGTCTGAAATGAGCGGTCCGGGTTTCCCGCTGGCGCTCGGTCTCGGCGGGTACCGGTTCTGCGGCGACCGGCGCTTCGTCTGCAGCTACTGCGGGAAGTGCTTCACGTCGTCCCGCAGCCTGGAGACGCACGTGCGCGTCCACACCGGCGAGCGGCCGTACAGCTGCGCCCAGTGCGGGAAGCGCTTCACGCAGTCGGGACACCTGAAGACGCACCAGAGCGTCCACACCGGGGAGCGGCCGTTCGCCTGCGAGCACTGCGGGAAGAGGTTTGCCGGGAAGCAGAACCTGAGGATCCACCAGCAGAAGCACCACGTGGCCGAGCAGAGCGCCGGTCACGTGTGACACAAACACGGGACCACGTGCACTGATGCTACTGAACGCCAGCTTGGGATCGAACTCAACCTCACCGCTGTTACTGTAATCATTTAAATGGTTAACTTCGGGATGTTTTAACATGTTTTTGCGTCTAAGTGACTGATGGTCCAGTATTAAGCGAGATCGCTGTGCGAGGCTGTGATGTGATGATACCTCGGGGGCATTTGTCCAGCGTCAGTCAGCGCCCGCTAAAAGTTCAGGTTTTGTCTCTGACCGACTCAGATTATTAGTCTAAGTGTCTGGCAACATTATGGAAAGGATCCCTACAGAGATAGAGCTTTTAGTTAAAGAGTAAGAAGAAGAAAACACCATCACCAAACCCACCAGACTCCATGTAAATAATTACTACTTTTAGCGTGTGTAGAGCAGCATATCTCCACCAGACTCCATGTAAATAATCACTACTTCTAGCGTGTATAGAGCAGCATATCTCCACCAGACTCCATGTAAATAATCACTACTTTTAGTGTGTATAGAGCAGCATATCTCCACCAGACTCCATGTAAATAATCACTACTTTTAGCGTGTATAGAGCAGCATATCTCCACCAGACTCCATGTAAATAATCACTACTTTTAGCGTGTATAGAGCAGCATATCTCCACCAGACTCCATGTAAATAATCACTACTTTTAGCGTGTATAGAACAGCATATCTCCACCAGACTCCATGTAAATAATCACTACTTTTAGCGTGTATAGAGCAGCATATCTCCACCAGACTCCATGTAAATAATCACTACTTTTAGCGTGTATAGAACAGCATATCTCCACCAGACTCCATGTAAATAATCACTACTTTTAGCGTGTATAGAGCAGCATATCTCCACACGTAAATGTGTGAATTAAGAGTTTTTTCCGACCAGACCAGAGTGGTGATTGTTGGAACAGTGGAAAGTTGAACCAAGACGGCTTTTCCTAGTTTTACTTTGTTTTTGCCGACTTTGAATGAAGTGGGTTTCACAATGTTAAAAGTGCTGTTTATTTACATGGAGTCTGGTGGTGCAATTTGTGCAAAAAGGATCTTACTGTTTAACTAAAAGGTCTATCTCTGTAGGGATCCTTTCCATAATGTTGTCACACACTTAGAATAATAATCAGTCCGTCAACAGCACACGGAAATTGGGGGGGGGGGGGGGGGGGGGGGGTTGGGGTCTATTCATTGCAGCTTGTTTATGCTGCAGACTGCAGCGGTCTTGCTTAATACTGGACCAGTTTCAAAAAATGCTATTTCACATCAGTCACTTAAACACAAAAACAGCACAACCAGTTTATAAAAATATCATAGTTTAAATTTAAATTAAATTGAAGGCCTTTAAGATAAGAGCGGGTGCTTTTCCATTGAAAAGATGATTAAAAGATATGACTGTTTTAAGTGAACTGCCTTGGTAGAAACCGGTTACAACAGGACTACAACCGGATCCAGTATTACCTCAAAAAGAACTGTGGGTTGTTTTGGGTCCATTTCAGTACTTTTAGTCTACTTGAAACTCCTTTTACAGTCCTACAGGATGGTATTAAAGGTGCTCAGAACATTGCTACGGGTTTTTTAGGCTACAATATTTGTCACAAACAGAAATACATCTCACTATCTGCTAGCTGCCTGTCCCCTGAACACACTGTAAAAAATCATTTCTGCCTTTTTAACTAACAAATTATGTATAATTTAATATAAATGAGGATTGTTGACCATGAATTCCCAGAATTAGAATAATAAAATCTGTTATTAAACCAGAAAAGGTTTAATTAACAAAAAGCACAAGGATCCGGGTGTCTGGGATCAAAAAGCAGTCTCAGATGGACCGGGGGCTTCAGGGTGATCCGGGTGTCTGGGATCAAAAAGCAGTCTCAGATGGACCGGGGCTTCAGGGTGATCCGGTGTCTGGGATCAAAAAGCAGTCTCAGGTGGACCGGGGACTTCAGGGTGATCCGGGTGTCTGGGATCAAAAAGCAGTCTCAGGTGGACCGGGGGCTTCAGGGTGATCCGGGTGTCTGGGATCAAAAAGCAGTCTCAGGTGGACCGGGGCTTCAGGGTGATCCGGGTGTCTGGGATCAAAAAGCAGTCTCAGGTGGACCGGGGGCTTCAGGGTGATCCGGGTGTCTGGGATCAAAAAGCAGTCTCAGGTGGACCGGGGGCTTCAGGGTGATCCGGGTGTCTGGGATCAAAAAGCAGTCTCAGGTGGACCGGGGGCTTCAGGGTGATCCGGGTGTCTGGGATCAAAAAGCAGTCTCAGGTGGACCGGGGGCTTCAGGGTGATCCGGGTGTCTGGGATCAAAAAGCAGTCTCAGGTGGACCGGGGGCTTCAGGGTGATCCGGGTGTCTGGGATCAAA
>NC_045744.1:24692669-24790169 GCF_008692095.1 Etheostoma spectabile
TTCAGCTGCGCCCAGTGCGGGAAGAAGTTCACGCAGTCGGCGCACCTGAAGTCGCACCTGAGCGTGCACTCGGGCGAGCGGCCGCACGTGTGCGCCGTGTGCGCCCGCAGCTTCATCGTCAAGTACAGCCTCAAGTTACACGTGAAGAAGTGTCACCCCGACGCGTGAAGGTCCCGGAAATGTCCTGTTCTATAAATATCCCGTTTTTAAGATGGACGTTGTTGTTGTTGTTGTTTTTAAAGGGTGACTGACATTTTTTTTCTCCAACCTGGACCCTGTTTTCCTGTGTGTTTGTGTCTGAGTGACTGATGGGAACAACCATCTTTGACCCGTTTTCAATGTGTTATTGAATATTATATAATATATATTATATGTTATATATTATGTGTGTTTTATATTAGAAATATTGGTTTCTTTCAACCAAAATGCCCAGAAGTTAACATGGATGATTCCATATAACATCCTTCAGGTAACTTTCACTGAATTATGAGTATTTATTGAATCTTATAGCATTTTAATTCTTTTTTTTTTGGTTTTTTTTTTAAATGGTTTCCAAACAGTATGCGGTCTAAACTTTGACATCTACCCGTCTGAGATCCACTCATGATCCTCTGAGCTTAACTATTAGCTAAAATAATTCATAATTTCTGACTTTTTAACTAAAAACGTACGTATAATTTGATATAAATGAGGTTTGTTGACCATGAATTTCAAGAATAATTGTAAAAACCTGTTATTACAGGTTATCAGGTTTTTTTAAAAACACCAAAAGCTGGAAAAAAGTGAGAAATAAATCCGAAAAAGCGACAAAAACATGTTCAATTTTGACCTTGAAGGACGAGTTCATGGTCAACAGGAAGACAACACGATGTTAGGAGAGAGAGTTATATTATTATACTGTTATAGGGTAATAGTTCAGCTTGTATTTATCTTCATAAAAGTGCTGGTTTTGCCGCTGACAAGCTCAGATTAATATTCTAAGTGTCTAGTTAAGTGTCAAGTGTCTATTAGTTTTTAAATAAAAACATCCACAAAATTGAGTTTGCTCAACCAACCAGACTCCATGTAAATAAACAGTGATTTTAGCATCGTAAAATACACTTCATTCATACTCTACAGAAACAAAATAAAAATATAAAAAAGACGTTTTTGGTCGTCTTTCCACTTCTCCAACCATCACAACTCTAGTTTTGGGTAAAATAAACACACAGATTACTGATTTACATGTGAAAACATGTTGGCTCTATACACGCTTAAAGCACTGTTTTTTTAAATGGAGTCTGGTGGGTTTAGCGCTAGCGACCTCAGAACCGTTTCTGGTTAAATAGAAAGATCTCAAAGAGGTTTTTAAAAGGTAGGGATCCATCCCATAATGTTTTCAGACACTTAGAATAATAATCAGAGCCTGTTGGCAGCAAAACGAGCACTATTAGAGGACACAACTGGCCATGGACAGGAGTCACTCACACAGAAAACATCGCAAAATAGGGTCCAGGTTGGGGAAAAAAACGGTAGTTCATGTTTTACAACATTTTTTAAAACAAAGTGTTGTCTGTTAAATGTGTTTTACTTTGAGTTGGAGCCAACGCTGTGTAATTATTATTATTATTATTATTATTATTATTATTTTGGCTCCCTACGAGTCATATAGCGTTCCTCTCGACACGTTACATTTCGTAAGCAAACTTCTCCTGTGTTCAGAACATAGACTGTTAAAATATATTTTGTTTGTTTTTAATATTATTTGGCATTTTAGGTGAGATGGGGGGGGGGGGGGCATGCAGGAAAATTGTCACAGGTGGGATTCAAACCCGGGACCTCTGCGTCGAGGCGTAAACATCTCAGTACATTGTTCACTGATGCACTCATCTGTTGATGATTTTGAATGTCTGTCCACATAAAAACATATGTGTTAATATAAAAGGACATGTTGTCCTCATGTTGTCCCCATGTTGCCCCCATGTCGCCCTCATGTTGTCCTCATGTTGTCCCCATGTTGTCCTCATGTTGTCCCCATGTCGCCCCCATGTCGCCCTCATGTTGTCCTCATGTTGTCCCCATGTTGCCCCCATGTCGCCCTCATGTTGCCCCCATGTTGCCCCCATGTCACCCTCATGTTGCCCTCATGTTGTCCCCATTTTGTCCCCATGTCGCCCTCATGTTGTCCCCATGTTGTCCTCATGTCGCCCTCATGTTGTCCCCATGTTGCCCTCATGTTGTCCCCATGTTGCCCTCATGTTGTCCCCATGTTGTCCCCATGTTGCCCCCATGTCGCCCTCATGTTGTCCTCATGTCGCCCTCATGTTGTCCTCCTGTTGTCTTCATGCTGTCCTCATGTTGCCCTCATGTTGTCCCCATGTTGCCCTCATGTTGTCCCCATGTTGCCCTCATGCTGTCCCCATGTTGCCCTCATGTTGTCCCCATGTTGCCCTCATGTTGTCTTTAGTGTAAAACGGAGGTAAACAGGAAGTCTCACCGCGTCTGATTGGTGGCGTATAAAGGAAAGGTGGCCCTGCACAGCGGGGGGGGGGGGGGTCACTGGCCGATGTGAGTCGCGCGCGCTCAGATTAAAACGGTTTACGACATAACTGTCATACTGAAATTTGTGAAATCCATGAAATAATAAAGTTTTCTCATTATTAACAATAACAGAAGATGGAAATCACTTCAGAAACGTAGCTATCTATGGTAGCTTGATGCTAACGTTAGCTCAAAACACCATTCATCTGACAGCCTTTGTTGTGGTTGATGCTAACTTGTAGCTAAGCTAGCTAGTAGCTATCTATGGTAGCTCTATGCTAATGTTAGCTCCAAACACCATTCAACTGACAGCCTTTGTTGTGGTTGATGCTAACTTGTAGCTAAGCTAGCTAGTAGCTATCTATGGTAGCTTGATGCTAATGTTAGCTCCAAACACCATTCAACTGACAGCCTTTGTTGTGGTTGATGCTAACTTGTAGCTAAGCTAGCTAGTAGCTATCTATGGTAGCTCTATGCTAATGTTAGCTCCAAACACCATTCAACTGACAGCCTTTGTTGTGGTTGATGCTAACTTGTAGCTAAGCTAGCTAGTAGCTATCTATGGTAGCTTGATGCTAATGTTAGCTCCAAACACCATTCAACTGACAGCCTTTGTTGTGGTTGATGCTAACTTGTAGCTAAGCTAGCTAGTAGCTATCTATGGTAGCTTGATGCTAATGTTAGCTCCAAACACCATTCAACTGACAGCCTTTGTTGTGGTTGATGCTAACTTGTAGCTAAGCTAGCTAGTAGCTATCTATGGTAGCTTGATGCTAATGTTAGCTCCAAACACCATTCATCTGACAGCCTTTGTTGTGGTTGATGCTAGCTTGTAGCTAAGCTAGCTAGTAACTATCTATGATTGATGCTAACGTTAGCTCCAAACACCATTCATCTGACAGCCTTTGTTGTGGTTGATGCTAGCTTGTAGCTAAGCTAGCTAGTAGCTATCTATGATTGATGCTAACGTTAGCTCCAAACACCATTCAACTGGCAGCCTTTGTTGTGTTTGATGCTAACTTGTAGCTAAGCTAACAGGGAACCAACTTGGTTAAGGAGGTCCATTTATACAGAAGTCTCTCGTTAGCATCTTATATGCTAGTCGTCGCGAAAGTGACGCGTGCGCGACTCAAATCTGCACTCTCCTCTCATCGGGTTTAAAGGATGTCAGGACTTCCAGGGTAACAGGAAGTGACCCGAATTGTTTGACGATACACTGACTAGCCCTCAAGATATCTGTGAAACGTTTGTGTGAATTATATCAACAATAGTCGGTAAATTTCTAGCTCAATAGATTTATTAGATTTGGCTTTTATTATATAAAAATTATATATTTGCCTGAGCCACCCCTGTATTGTATTTTGTGTTGGTATGTTCCAATTACAGCTGTATTTTTGTATAAATCAACCGTTTTTGACTCATGTCTTTCCCCCTCTTTAACTCGGGTTTTGGTAATTGATAGTTTTGCCTGTGAGCCTTAATTGGGAGATGGATAAAAAGCCCATAATTTCAGCTTCATCTCGGACGGTTTGTCTTTACGAGTCTGATGAATGAATATTATTTTTTGTCATAATAAAATAAAATAAGTGTCAATGTTTTGAGAAAGTTCCTCATTAAAATGACCTAAACTAGAGGATTTCTCTCATCACGTTGGCGTACTTTTATATCTTTTGACAACAATGTAAAATGATAGGCTACTTAGCGCATGCGCATTCTAGGTTGTCTCTGGCCGTTTTTACTACCCCTGTGTCACTCATTTAGACGGTTACTGTCACTGCCCGATGTGAGGCGAGTGCATTTGAGTCGCGCATGCTCAGATGTAAACGGCCTGCGGCCTATTGCGTCACACCCGATGAGAGTCGAGTCAGACCGGCTTTGGTCGAGTGCAGATGTGAGTCGCGCATGCTCAGATTTAAATAGTTTACGACAACTGTCATACTGACATTTGTGAAATCCATGAATTAATAAACTTTATCATTACAAAACAATAACGGAAGATGGGAATCATTCAGAAACGTTTTAGCTATCCATGATAGTTTGGTTGCTAACGTTAGCTCAAAACACCCTTAAACTGACAGCCTTTGTTGTGTTTGACTGCTAGCTCAAGTAGCTAAGCTAGCAGTCATTTCAAAAACGTTTTAGCTATCTATTATTGATTGCTAACGTTAGCTCAAAACCACTGACAGCCTTTGTTGTGTTTGATGCTAACTTGTAGCTAAGCTAGCAGTGAACCAACTTGGTTAAGTAGGTCCATTTATACTGGGTTGACGTTACAGAAGTCTCGTTAGCATCTTGTATGCTACTTGTCGCAAAGTGACGCATGCGCAACTCCAGGCTTCACTCGTCGCAAAGTGACGCATGCGCGACTCAAATCTGCACTCGCCTCACATTGGGGCAGAGACCGGCGGTGACACCCTGCATCACTTCCTGGTTCGTCTCGGGTCTGTTTACATCAGGCGGGACTCCAAAAGTCAGCCAAACGGGGCGAGCGCGTGCGTTTCTGCCGTTACCTGGACCCTTCTGTTTGCAACACACGCACGCGGCGGGTTACTGTTAACACCTAAACCATGTCTCCGGCCGCCCTCCACGCGCAGCTCGCCTCCATCATGGAGGTGCTGGCCAACACGGCGGTGGCGGAGATCTGCGAGCTCGTGGACAGCGGCTACTCGGAGCTGCAGCTGGAGATCTCGCGGAGCCGCAAAGAGAACGAGGTCCTGCGGAGAAAACTGCGGCTCGTGGAGCTCCGCGGCGGCGCGCGGGCGAGCGCCCTGCGCGCCGCCGCAACCGCCGCCAACGGCTCCGCGCTGCTGCTAGCCAACGGCCGCGCTCGAGCGCCACTGCCTGCTCATCACCTAGGAAACGGGCCTAGGAGGAGCGGGACGCTCAGAGGTAAAGAGTAAAACTAGCGTAACGGTAACGATGCTAAAAAGTAGAAGAATGAAAAGAAAAGACGATTAAAGTACAATATTTCTACATTTATACTTAACTTGTGTGTTGTCTCCCCGTCAACCATTAAACACGTTTGTTGTCCCTATCACAAAATTTTTGGTCACAATTGTCAAGATTTGTATCACTTTTTTCGTCGTTTTGGTCACTTTTTCCATTGTTTTTTAGGTTCTTTTTTTAAATCATCTTTTTTTGTTACTTTTCCCAACGTTTTTGGCGTTTTTTTTGTGTTTTACATTTCCGGCTCTTATTTTGACGACCTTACGTTGTGATACATACAGTATATAAGAGAGAGAGAGAGAGAGAGAGAGAAGACACACACACACACACATAAATATACACACCTATACTTACACATACACTGCGCGCCGCCGCGGTGGTGACGTCGTCGTCAACCGCCGCCAACGGCTCCGCGCTCGAGCGCCACTGCCTGCTCGTCACCTTGGAAACGGGCCTAGGAGGAGCGGGACGCCCGGAGGTAGTAACGAGTAAAACTAGCGTAACATTAACAAGAAAAAACAGTTAAATTACAACATTTCTACATTTAAACTTCACCCGTGTTGTCTCCCCCGTCGACCACGGAAAAAACAATACATTTGTTGTCCCTGTCTCAATGTTTTTAGTCCCTTTTTTACAAAGTTTTTGACGTATTTGTGTTTTTTCTCTAACAAATTTGGTCACAATTGTCAAGGTTTTTAATCGCTTTTTTGTCACTTTGACGTTTTTGTTACTTTTCATGGTTTTTTTTGGTGTTTTTTCCGATGTTTTTGAGGCTTCTTTTCTTTTCTTTTTAAATCATCTTTTTTTTGTTACTTTTCCCAACGTTTTGGCGTTTGTTGTGTTTTACATTTCCGGCTCTTATTTTGACGACCTTACGTTGTGATATAGCCTACAGTATGAGAGAGAGACACACACACACACACACAAATATACACATCTATATTCACACACACACACACACACACACAACCACACAAATATACACATCTATATTCCACACCACACACACACAAATATACACATCTATATTCACACACACACACCACACACACAAATATACACATCTATATTCACACACACACACACACACACACACAATATACACATCTATACTCACACACACACACACATTTATACTCTCTCACACACACACACACAAATATACACATCTATACACACACACACACACACACACACACACAATATACACATCTATATTCCCCACACACACACAAATATACACATCTATACTCACACACACACACACATTTATACTCTCACACACACACACACACACACACAAATATACACATCTATACTCACACACACACACACACACATTTATACTCTCACACACACACCACACACACACACACAAATATACACATCTATATTCACACACACACACACAAATATACACATCTATATTCACACACACACACACACATTTATACTCTCTCACACACACACACAAATATACACATCTATACACACACACACACACAAATATACACATCTATATTCACACACACACACACAAATATACCATCTATATTCACACACACACACAAATATACACATCTATATTCACACCACCACACACACACAATATACACATCTATATTCACCACACACACACACACACACAAATATACACATCTATACTCACACACACACACACACACATTTATACTCTCTCACACACACACACAAATATACACATCTATACACACACACACACACAAATATACACATCTATACACACACACACACACACAAATATACACATCTATACACACCACACACACACACACACAAATATCACATCTATACACACACACACACACACAAATATACACATCTATACTCACACACACACACACACACAAATATACACATCTATACTCACTCACACACACACACACAAAATATACACATCTATACTCACACACACATCTATACACACACACAAATATACACATCTATACACACACACACACACACACATCTATACACACATCACACACACACACTATACCACATCAACACACACACACCACACACTATACTCTTCAACACACACACACTGTAAATTATATTCCCCTTGGAATCAAACAAGTATACATTTGATACCACATAGCAACACACACATACACACAATATAATATATATATACTAAAAACATATACACGAAAGAAGAGATATTGAATACATTATACACAATCAACCAGCCCAGCGATCTTATACAAGTCTTTCCTGACTATATTTAGCTTGCCTACAATCCGCTAGTCCAATCAACTTCACATGTACAATGTCTGTCCCGACGTGCGTTAGAACAGTTCAGTTCATTTTCTGCAGCACCTGAACCACTGAACACCATTTATACCTGATCAGTCTTATATAAAATTTTCTAGCACAATAAAATATGATGAATAAAATGGCTCATCTAGCAGGTGAGCTTGGCGTCGGCCCTGACGTCCCACCCGAGACTCTGGGTCGGAACCCGACCTCCGTCCTCAACTGTGGACTAGGTTCCCGACCCTCAGGTTGACGTTGCAGTTGGGCGGGGACAGGTCCTTGTGTCTCTGTCGGTCGTCGCTATAAACGTTTTGGTTCAATTGATTGAATGAACTTTGCTGCTTTGAGTCAAGCGGTCGTCGCCTGGTCTGCTCTGCTGTCTTCGGCCTGTCTCTGCTGTCTGTCCCTCGCTGTCTACTCTTCTGTCGTCTGCCTGCCGCCTCGTTTGTCTGTCTCGTTTTGCCTGTCGTTCTGTCTGTCTGTCTCTGTCTGTCTGTCTGTCTGTCTGCCTGTCTCTCTGTCTGTCTGTCTGCCTGTCTGCCTGTCTGTCTGCCTGTCTGCCTGCTGTCTGCCTGTCTGTCTCTGTCTGCCTGTCTGTCTGCCTTGTCTGTCTGCCTGTCTGCCTGCTGTCTGTCTGTCCTGTCTGCCTGTCTGCCTGTCTGTCTTCTGTCTCTGTCTGTCTGCCTGTCTGTCTCTGTCTGTCTGTCTGCCTGTCTGCCTGTCTGTCTCTGTCTGCCTGTCTGCCTGTCTGTCTGTCTGTCTGCCTGTCTGTCTCTGCCTGCCTTGTCTGCCTGTCTGTCTCTGTCTGCCTGTCTGTCTCTGTTCTGCCTGTCTGCCTGTCTGTCTCTGTCTGCCTGTCTGTCTCTGCCTGCCTGTCTGCCTGTCTGTCTCTGTCTGCCTGTCTGTCTCTGTCTGCCTGTCTGCCTGTCTGTCTCTGTCTGCCTGTCTGTCTCTGTCTGCCTGTCTGTCTCTGCCTGCCTGTCTGTCTCTGTCTGCCTGTCTGTCTCTGTCTGCCTGTCTGTCTCTGTCTGCCTGTCTGTCTCTGTCTGTCTCTGTCTGTCTGTCTGTCTGTCTCCAGCATAATAAGTCCCTGCTCTTACTCTCCACCATGGTTCTTTCTGCAGAGTATATTCAGTTGTTTTAACTTTGAGGCTTTCACAGCTTGTGTGTCTCAAACCGGCGCCGAAAAAATCAATGGCAGACTGACCTGTAACTCACCTGTAACTCTCTCACCTGTAACTCTCTCACCTGTAACTCTCTCACCTGTAACTCTCAGCTGTAACTCTCAGCTGTAACTCTCTCTCTCACCTGTAACTCTCACCTGAAACTCTCTCTCAACTGTAACTCTCTCTCTCACCTGAAACTCTCTCTCACCTGCAACTCACCTGTAACTCTCTCTCACCTGCAACTCACCTTTAACTCTCTCTCACCTGTAACTCTCTCTCTCCTGTAACTCACCTGTAACTCTCTCTCTCTCTCTCACCTGTAACTCACCTGTAACTCTCTCTCTCTCACCTTAAACTCTCTCTCACCTGTAACTCACCTGTAACTCTCTCTCACCTGTAACTCTCTCTCTCACCTGTAACTCTCTCACCTGTGACTCTCTCTCACCTGTCACTCTCACCTGTAACTCTCTCTCACCTGTCACTCTCACCTGTCACTCTCACCTGTAACTCTCTCTCACCTGTAACTCTCTCTCTCTCACCTGTAACTCACCTGTAACTCTCTCTCTCTCACCTGTAACTCTCTCTCACCTTAACTCTCTCACCTGTAACTCTCCTGTAACTCTCTCCCACCCTCCTGTAACTCACCTGTAACGCTCTCTCTCTCACCTGTAACCCTGTAACTCTCTCTCTCACCTGTAACTCACCTGTAACTCTCTCTCTCTCACCTGTAACTCTCACCTGTAACTCTCACCTGTAACTCTCTCTCTCCTGTAACTCACCTGTAACTCTCTCTCTCTCACCTGTAACTCTCTCTCTCACCTTAAACTCTCTCACCTGTAACTCTCCTGTAACTCTCTCCCACCCTCCTGTAACTCACCTGTAACGCTCTCTCTCTCACCTGTAACCCTGTAACTCTCTCTCTCACCTGTAACTCACCTGTAACTCTCTCTCTCTCACCTGTAACTCTCACCTGTAACTCTCACCTGTAACTCTCTCTCTCCTGTAACTCACCTGTAACTCTCTCTCTCTCACCTGTAACTCTCTCTCTCACCTTAAACTCTCTCACCTGTAACTCTCCTGTAACTCTCTCCCACCCTCCTGTAACTCACCTGTAACTCTCTCTCTCTCACCTGTAACCCTGTAACTCTCTCTCTCACCTGTAACTCACCTGTAACTCTCTCTCTCTCACCTGTAACTCTCTCTCTCTCACCTGTAACTCTCTCTCTCTCTCTCCTCCAGTGTGCGGCGGCTGCAGGTGAGTCGGCCCCCCTGACCGTCTCAGTGATCAAGGTGGAGGACGACCCCGAGTCCTGGTCCCAGTCTGAGCGGGGCAGTAAGTCCTCCGGTAGTCGTTAAGGCCGTAACGCCCAGTTAAACATTACGTTACATACATAGGGTATATGTATCCTGTGGAGGGCAGTTTTATTTATCGGAAATTTAGCTTAAAGTGCAAAACCTTTTGCTTGTTTAACTTTAAACAGAAGCCCCGCCCCCTCCGACCAAACAGGAAGTAGCGGAGGAAGCCGGCGCGCCGCCTCCGCCGTGGGTGAGCGGGGACGCCCGGGAAACCCGGACCTCCTCCAGCCAGAAGCCAGAAACCAGCGGCTACGACTGTCTGATGTACGAGACGCCGCTCCAGCATGGCGCCCTCACTACCCAGAATCCTTTGAGGGAGGACCCCGGCTGCTCGTACGCGGTGAACGCCGCCGCGGTCGATTTAGGCGTCGCCGGCTTCGCTTTCCCCGTCGGCGAGGTGAGGGTCTGCAGGTTTATCTCCACACGGGGTAGGGGGGGACTGAAGGTCACATAGCCGACACGAGGGTTAAAACCCTCTGAGCCCGAGACACTCGCCCACGAGTAAAAAAAAGTACCTCTGATTCATAGTTTAATAACTTTTGAACCATACAAGCGATTGACTCACCCCCGGTTGCGTTTGAATCCTGAAGTTTTCGGCTTTACGGAGGTCTTTTCCGGGTCTTTCTAGCCTCTACAGGGGGTTTTCTATCCAGCCTGGAACTTCAGCCTCTTTGGGCTTTAAATCCATACTGTTATATCTAAGATTGATCCACTTTATGTCCATAATTCATCGCGTTTTGGCTCATTTCTGCCGCTGGCTCGCTCCTCCGTCTCTCTCTCTGTCTGTCCTGTCTATTTTTCAGGAAGTGCATGCCCATATATGGGAGATAAAGGCACCCCTCTTGTATGGAAGGCCAGAGGGGACAAAAATGCCCATATACTCTATGGAAGGCCAAATAATGCCCTATTTAGACACATATTTGCTTGTGTAACATTGCTGTGGGTGTAATATCAATAAATATGACATTATTATGTTATTATTGGCATAAGTAAATGTCATGAGAGCAAAACGTCTTGACTTTTTGGAAAAAAATGCATGTATTTTGTCATCTGTATAAGTTATGATTATTTCTTCACAGTGTGACTCCCAAGACATATGAGAAGAGTTTTAGAATGACACAATCCTGATTTTAGGTTTTTATATATTCCGCCGTACTACGACTGAGCCAACCTGGTCACCATGGAAACGGCACTTTTACGATTTACCGTACTCTTGTTTTTCGGTGAAATGGCCTTTTGGATAGACAGAATATGTCAATAGAAACATTTCTCTGTTCATATCGCTTCAATGTTATTGCTGCTGAATGTAACTGAAGCAGACAGACTGATCAACACAGTATAACACATATAATATATAATATAACACATATAATATATAATATAACACATAATATATAATATAACATATACAATATAACGTATTTAATACAACATACACAACACAACATACACAACACAGTATAACATATATAACACATATAATATATAATATAACACATATAATATATAATATAACACATACAACATAATACAACATACACAACATACACAACACAACATACACAACATACACAACACAACACACACAACACATACAACACATACACACACAACAACACAACACAACACCACAACACACATACACACACAACACAACACACAAACACACACAACAACACACACAACACATACAACAAACACACAACAACACAAACAACAACACACACACATACACAACACAACACACAACACACACAACACAACACAACAACATACACACACAACAAACAACAACACACCCAACACACAACATACACACACAACACCACAACATACACAACACATACACAACAACACACACAACAACACAACACAAACAAACAACCAACAACACAACACAACATACACAACACATACACAACACAACATACACAACACAACACACAACAACAACACAACACAACATACACAACACAACAACACAACATACACAACACAACATACACAACACACACACAACACAACTACACAAACATAACCCAACACAACATCACACACATACACAACACAACACAAACAACATACCAACACAACATACACACACACACACAACCACATAACACAACACACATAACCACACATAACATAACATAACATAACAAACATAATAACACATATAAACAATATAACAGATCCATACTTGGTGTCTGTGTAGCGATACTACGCTGTATCGCTCTTTTCACTTTGACGTTTTTTTAATCACGTTTTAGTCAATTTTTTAAATAATTTCTTTGTCGCTTTTTACAATGTTTTTGATGTTTTGTCACTTTTTTCCCCCGATTTGATGTTTATTTTTGTCACCTTTTTCAGCGTTTAAAAAATAAAAAAAAATGTTTTTGTTGATTTTTTTTCCCTTTTCTGATATAGAAAGTTTTTGTAAACCGGTCAAATTTGACCCGAGGGTTAACGGCCACTTAATGAATAACGTAAATATGAATAACGTAAATATGAATAACGTAAATATGAATAACGTAAATATGAATGACGTAAATATGAATAACGTAAATATGAATAACGTAAATATGAATGACGTAAATATGAATAACGTAAATATGAATAACGTAAATATGAATAACGTAAATATGAATAACGTAAATATGAATAACGTAAATATGAATAACGTAAATATGAATAACGTAAATATGAATGACGTAAATATGAATAACGTAAATATGAATAACGTAAATATGAATGACGTAAATATGAATAACGTAAATATGAATAACGTAAATATGAATAACTGATTGATTTTGTGACGTAGGAGCCGGCTGCGGGTCTCACCACCGGCCAGCAGAGGGCGCCACCACCACCACCGCCTGCAGACGAGCCGCGGCTCCCCTCGAGGAAAGATCCGGCGGGACGACCCTGCGCCTCCATCAGGAGGGACGGCTGGCGTCCCCGGGACGGCTGGCGTCCCCGGGACGGCGCCGTCCACCACCTCAGCAGCGGCGGGGGGGTCGGGGGGGTCGACGCCAGGGCGTTCGTCTGCAGCTTCTGCGGGAAGAGC
The DNA here is from genome assembly GCF_008692095.1 of Etheostoma spectabile. Lineage (NCBI taxonomy): Eukaryota > Metazoa > Chordata > Actinopteri > Perciformes > Percidae > Etheostoma > Etheostoma spectabile. Next base: position 24,706,023 of record NC_045744.1, read on the forward strand.
CTGGCGTGCCTGAAGAACCTGAAGACCCACATGAGGGTGCACACGGGCGAGAAGCCGTTCGTCTGCGCGCTGTGCGGCAAGCGCTTCTCCGACTCCAGCAACCTGAAGCGCCACCAGAGCGTGCACACGGGCGAGAAGCGCTACGGCTGCCTGCACTGCGGCAAGCGCTTGCCCAGTCCGGCTCGCTGAAGGTGCACATGAGCGTGCACACGGACTGCAAGCAGTTCAGGTGCCCCGTCTGCGGCAAGACCTTCATCTCGGGGAGCCACCTGCGGCGCCACGTCGGCGTGCACGCCGCGGAGAGGCGGGCCGGTGACCCGGGGGCCGGGTGGGGGGGCACGAGGGCCGGGGCGGGGGGGGCGGGACCCCTAGTCTCACCCCTAGTCTCACCCCTAGTCTCACGGGAGACACACATGTCAACAGGGGACTCACTAATTGATTGATCAGTTGTCAATTAACCCTCCGGTTGTCTTCCGGTGTTTTAAGGACGGACTTTTATTTATTTAGGCAGGACGCGGATGTTCTGTCCAAGGCTCTTCACACGTTAAATAAATACTACTTTAACTAAATGTAGCTGTTTTATATATTTCATTTTATAGCATTTAAGCGTAAAAAAGTTGAAAGAATGTTGGAAAAAATTGACGCCCAAAAAAAAAAAAAAAAAGCGTAAAAAATTGCGAATAAACGACAAATGAGAGAAAAAGAAAAAGTTGTACATTTGAAAATTGGTGTGTTAAAGGTTGGATTTTCCTAATTTCTTTTTTTTTAATTAAACCTTGTGTTGTCTTCCTGACAAAATTCCAAAATCAACACTTTTACGTTTCTGTCCCTTTTTCAACACTTTTGATGCTTTTTCTCCAATGTTTTTAACATTTTAAGTTTTAACTCCGGTGTTTTAAGGACGGACTTTTATTTATTTAGGCAGGACGCGGATGTTCTGTCCAAGGCTCTTCACACGTTAAATAAATACTACTTTAACTAAATGTAGGTGTTTTTTATATTTCATTTTATAGCATTTACGCATAAAAAAGTTGAAAAAAATTGACAAAAAAAGCGTAAATAAATTCCAAATAAATGACAAATGTCGGGAAAAGTGTCGAAAGAAAAAGTTGTACATTTGAAAACTGATGTCCTCAAAGGTTGGATTTTCCCAAATTTTTTAACTAACCCTTGTGTTGTCTTCCTGTCAAAATTCAAAAATGACTTTGTTTTTGTCTTTTTCTACTTTTGACTCTTTTTCGATGTTTGTCACTTTTTTTGACGTTTTCAACACCACGTAACACTAACTTATTAACTTTAGTGTTACAGTTATTTCTGGAATTTATGGTCAATAAACCTCATTTATAGGAAATTATACCTAATGTTTGAGTTAGAAAAGCAGAAATTAGGAATTATTGAGACTAAAATTAAAGGAATGGATGTTGATGATAATCACAGACTGGAATATGTCAACTTTTACTCTATACTATACAACATGAGGGCAACATGAAGACAACGTGAAGACAACATGAGGACAACATGAGGACAACATGAGGACAACATGAGGAAAACACGAGGACAACATGACAACATGAGGGCAACATGAAGACAACATGAGGGCAACATGGGGACAACACGAGGACATCATGAGGACAACATGGGGACAACATGAAGACAACGTGAGGGCAACATGAGGGCAACATGGGGACAACATGAGGACAACACGAGGACATCATGAGGGCAACATGAGGACAACACGAGGACATCATGAGGGCAACATGAGGACAACATGAGGGCAACATGAGGACAACATGAGGTCAACATGAGGACAACATGAGGACAACATGAGGACAACATGAGGGCAACATGAGGACAACATGAGGAAAACACGAGGACAACATGACAACATGAGGGCAACATGAAGACAACATGAGGGCAACATGGGGACAACACGAGGACATCATGAGGGCAACATGGGGACAACATGAAGACAACGTGAGGGCAACATGAGGGCAACATGGGGACAACATGAGGACAACACGAGGACATCATGAGGGCAACATGAGGACAACACGAGGACATCATGAGGGCAACATGAGGGCAACATGAGGACAACATGAGGACAACATGAGGAGAACATGAGGACAACATGAGGGCAACATGAGGGCAACATGAGGACAACATGAGGAAAACACGAGGACAACATGAGACAACATGAGGGCAACATGAAGACAACATGAGGGCAACATGGGGACAACATGAGGACAACATGAGGGCAACATGGGGACAACACGAGGACATCATGAGGGCAACATGGGGACAACATGAAGACAACGTGAGGGCAACATGAGGGCAACATGGGGACAACATGAGGACAACACGAGGACATCATGAGGGCAACATGAGGACAACACGAGGACAACACGGGGGCAACATGGGGGCAACATGAAGACAACATGAGGGCAACATGAAGACAACATGAGGGCAACATGGGGACAACATGAGGGCAACATGAGGGCAACACGAGGACATCATGGGGACATCATGGGGACATCATGGGGGCAACATGAAGACAACATGAGGGCAACACGGGGACAACACGGGGACAACACGAGGGCAACATGAGAGCAACATGAGGGCAACAAGAGGGCAACATGAAGACAACATGAAGACAACATGAAGACATCATGAAGACAACATGAGGACAACATGAAGACAACATGAGGACAACATGAAGACATCATGAAGACAACATGAGGACAACATGAAGACAACATGAGGGTTAAGATCAATTTCCAAACTACTAATAAACAAATTTATCTTATCTTATTAACTTACAATAACGAGCGTAGCTGTCCCAAATTTAGTGTGTGTGTGTTTGTGTGAGTTTGTTTGTGTGTGTGTGTGTGTGTGTGTGTTTGTGTGTAAGTGTTTGTGTGTGCGCGTGTTTGTGTGAGTTTGTGTGTGTTTGTGTGTGAGTGTTTGTGTGCGCGTGTGTGTGTGAGTTTGTGTGTGCGCGCGTGTGTGTGTGTTTGTGTGAGTGTGTGTGTTTGCGTGAGTGAGTGAGTGAGTGCGTGTGTCGTCTGGTAATTCCCCCCCCTCTAATAATATCCTACAACAAAGCTAACAGAGACTCTACACACACAGTCCTGAAGAGGGCTAATCAGCCAGGGTAAGTGAAAACACCTGTGTGTGTGTGTGTGTGTGTGTGTGTGTGTGTGTGTGTGTGTGTGTGTGTGTGTGTGTGTGTGTGTGTGTGTGTGTTGTGTGTGTGTGTGTGCGCGTGTGTGTGTGTGTGTTTGTGCGTGCGTGCGTACGTGTCCACAATCTGCAATTCACTTATACAGGATTGAACTCCACAATTCAGCGTAAACAAAACTACGTATTAGTTATCACTAGTTATCAGCAAAAACCTTCAATATAAAGTGATAAAAACGCGCGTGTTACAGGGTGAAAGGTGCATCAGACTCACATCCGCCCTCTGCTCTGCCCGCGGGGCTCTGGTTTGGAGGGAAAACAGCGTCATAGCCATGGGGGGGCGTGGCTATACATAACCTAGGGGGCGGGATCTGTGTGAACGGGGCGGGGCCTCCGTCGTGATTGACAGTCCGTGCAATGAGCCGCTGACTCTCTTTATTAATGCTTTTGGGATGAGTGTTCAGCAAGAAAAATACATTATAAAGATAATAATAATACAAATAAAACCTTTGGCTATTAAAAAGACATGTATCGTAAATTATCAGTCAAGTGTTAAATGGGTAAAAATGGAAGTGCAGTTTCTGAAATTGAAGTATTAAAACTCACACCTTTGCTAAACGTGAGGCCACATGCAGTAACAGCCCAAATTATTGGACAATTTGAAATGAAAAAGCCAAAGATGTCCTTAGTGATGCACAGTGGTACATCTGCAACCAGCAGAGTACTATGTTCCCCGTGTACAGTAGTAGTAGTAGTAGTAGTATATTCCCCGTGTACAGTAGTAGTAGTAGTATGTTCCCTGTGTACAGTAGTAGTAGTATGTACAGTAGTAGTATCTTACCTGTGTACAGTAGTAGTAGTAGTAGTATATTCCCCGTGTACAGTAGTAGAAGTAGTAGTAGTATATTCCCCGTGTACAGTAGTAGTAGTAGTAGTAGTATATTCCCCGTGTACAGTAGTAGTAGTAGTAGTAGTATATTCCCCGTGTACAGTAGTAGTAGTAGTAGTAGTATGTTCCCTGTGTACAGTAGTAGTAGTAGTAGTAGTATCTTCCCTGTGTACAGTAGTAGTATCTTACCTGTGTACAGTAGTAGTAGTAGTAGTATCTTCCCTGTGTACAGTAGTACTATATCCCCCGTGTACAGTAGTAGTAGTAGTATCTTCCCTGTGTACAGTAGTAGTATAGTATGTTCCTTGTGTATAGCAGTAGTAGTAGTAGTATGTTCCCTGTGTACAGTAGTAGTAGTATGTTCCCTGTGTACAGCAGTAGTAGTAATAGTATGTTCCCTGTGTACAGTAGTAGTACTATATCCCCCGTGTACAGTAGTAGTAGTGTAGTAGTAGTAGTAGTATCTTCCCTGTGTACAGTAGTAGTAGTAGTATGTTCCCTGTGTACAGTAGTAGTAGTAGTAGTATGTTCCTTGTGTATAGCAGTAGTAGTAGTAGTATGTTCCTTGTGTACAGTAGTAGTAGTAGTATGTTCCTTGTGTACAGTAGTAGTAGTAGAAGTATGTTCCCTGTGTACAGTAGTAGTAGTATGTTCCTTGTGTATAGTAGTAGTAGTATGTTCCTTGTGTATAGTAGTAGTAGAAATATAACAGAAATACACAGTTTGTGTTCATAACAGGATTTAATGGATGTTGAACATTCATTTTAACACAAAAACATTTTTACTGACTCTGGAAAATATCCGACAATACGCAAAATACGCAAAATACACAAAATACGCAAAATACACAAAATACGCAGAATACTGTAAAAAGTTAATCTGAGAACGCGGCGCCACCAACAGGCGACGTCTCATCGTTCAGACGTCGCAAAATTTAGACAATTTAGTGATTTTAACAGATTTTAACCATTGATTTTTCATCAGACCCCTAATTTTCTTTAGTGTAAAAATCTAGTTTTGCGCAGCGTTTGGAGCTTAATTTTTTACAGTTTTCAGACTTATAACATGAGTTCATCACGATGGAAAAAAACAACCGATTTAACTAGAACATTCCCCAGAGATTTTAACAGTGTGCCTACTACCTGGTGCACATCCCCATAGCAACACAACTTAAAAAAATAATAATAAAAGTGTTAAGTGTCTAAACCCTTCAGAGATTTAACTTTTTAAAACCTAATTAAGGTGTTAAACAGCTACGACGTAGCTAGCGCTAAACCAACCAGACTCCATTTAAAAAACAGCCCTTTTAGCGTGTATAGCGGCAACATATTTTCACATGTAAATCAGTAAAGTATTTCTTTAATTCCACCAACACTAGAGTTTTTCATGGTTGGAAAAGTGTAGAGAAGACCAAAAAACAGCTTTTCATAGTTACATTTGGTTTCTGTCGACTTCAAATGAATGGTGTGTTACGATGCTAAAATGACTATTTATTTACATGGAGTCTGGTGGGTTTAGCGATTGGAGACTTAAAATAAAATAAAATACCCCAGTTTTGCTAAAAATTAAATACATACAGTTTTGTTTTAATGGTGAAGTGTTAAGTGTCTTATCCCATCAGAGATAAACATTTTTACAACATATTTAGGACCTTTCTGTTTACCAGAAACAGCTACGACGTAGCTAGCGCTGAACCAACCAGACTCCATTTAAAAAACAGCACTTTTAGCGTGTATAGCGGTTTAGCGTGTAACATATTTTCACATGTAAATTAGTAAAGTATTTGTGTATTTCCACCAACACTAGAGTTTTTCATGGTTGGAAAAGAGTAGAGAAGAACAAAAACGGCTTTTTATAGTTTTATTTGGTTTCTGTTGACTCTTAATGAAGAGGGTAATACGACGCTAAAATTAGTATTTATTTACATGGAGACTGGTGGATCTGGCGAGGCGAGCATTAGTAATACAATATATAATATTAAGTGCCGTCAAGTGCAGTCAATGGAAAAGAAAATATATATGTAGGTACATGTGTGTGGGTATTATATATATATATACCCACACTCCCATATGTATATACTGTACATCTCAAACAAGAGAGTATCTAAAGGTTTGATTCACATTAAATGTGATTTTTGTCCCAGACACCTTGAGTGCAGGAAATTGTACATTTTACAAGTTACATCTGTATAAAAGAAGAAGAAGTCACTTTAACGTTGATCATTTAAAGCTGCATCAGAAGGTAATCGGCCACCAGGGGGCAGCATAATACGTGGGGTTTAACCTTTGTGTTGTGCTACCTTGTTAATACCACGAGGTTAGCATGCAGGTCGCTGCTGATTGGCTAACATCTCCGACACTGGACCCAGAGGAAAAATAGCTCAAAGCTCGTTTCACTTTCCTTTTAGCTCTGCTTTGGTCTCCACCAAATCCTGAGAAAAACATCTTCTATATTATATATATATATATTTTTTGCCATAAAACCAGAACTAGAAGCTAAAAAAAAAAGCTTCTTCGAGCTCCGCTGAGTTTAGGATCTTTCGCATAATTTGATCCGTCGTTTATATACAAAATATTGATAAGTGCAGCTTTAAATGCTGAGTCATGCAGCGCCAGGTTAAAAATATTAGGAATATAGAAAGATTTTTGTTCATTGACGAAGTTTCATCATTTCCTGAATTGTCACATTTGGCACTTTGAGTAAATACAAACAGACGAATCAGAAACTTGCAAATCACACATAAAAAAGAGACACGTGACTCTTAAAGGGCCGGTCACACCAGAATTTTGAAGGGGCAAAATGTTGTTAATTTGTCAAATTCTTTGCTACATTTAAAAGGAATACGCCGACTTATTGGGACTTTACTCATTCACCGTATCCTCCAGAGTTAGATAAGTCCACCCTTCTCATCTCCGTGGATGTCGTAACTCTGCGCATCCACTGCTAGCCTAGCTTAGCACAGATGCTGGAGGTAACTGGCTCCAACTAGCTTAGCTTAGCACAGATGCTGGAGGTAACCGGCTCCAACTAGCCTAGCTTAGCACAGATGCTGGATGGACACTGCCATATTCTAACTGTATATACAGTGGGAACTATATTCTCAGAAGCCGAAGCACTGCTACTTGGGCGGAGGGATTTGCTCGCAGCACCTGAGAAGGAGCAGAGCCTAGCAACGGTGCTTTTTACCTTCAGGATCTGTGCTAAGCTAGGCTAGCGGTAGAGCCGTCAGAGAGAGTTACGACACGCACTTAGATGAGAAGCGTATATATGGACTTATTTGACTCTGGGGGATTGACAGCGGCTAGCTTGGCAGTGGCTAGCATGTCAGCGGCTAGCTTGTCAGGTGCTAGCATGTCAGCGGCTAGCATGTCAGCGGCTAGCTTGTAAGGTGCTAGCTTGGTAGCGGCTAGCTTGGCAGTTACAGTAACTTTATTAGCCCTAAGAAACACATTAATTTAGCTAAATCCCCGTCTGGTGTGACTGGATGCTAACCCTTCACGCTACAGATCTGATGCCACGTTTACGCCATATATACGACGGACGGGAGCGATGGGAAAGCTTCCCGTGTTTGTTACGACTTGTGTTCACGCTAACCATTTTTGCTAAAAACTACATCCATTAAATTCAGGTTTAATAACCTCAAAAGACAGACTTTGGTCACCGTGAGGTATCCAGGCTCTTTCGTATCATTTAGCACCGAGTCGGAAACATTGAAGCTTTCCTCACTTATTCGCTGAAATCTGAAACTGGTATTTAAGGTCATTCTTAAGCTGTCCGGCCCGAAAAAACGCCCACATACGTCGTTTGTTCAAGCAGTGATTATAACTCATGTTTATGATTCTAATGGCGGCGCGGTCGTTCTGACGGGAGCAGAGCAGGAAGTGAGGAGAGGAAATATGACCCCCAATTTCCACAGGGTGCGTGCCAGCTCCGTCAACGCCCACCAGGTCTGGATCTGTTGCGGACCGATGGCGGCCATGACTGACAGCTGAAGTCTCGAGGACCTACGAGATCTTGCGAGATCTCGTAGGTCACTGTATCACTGTTGTTGGTGTTGTGGTTCTATGGTTCTATGACAGCTGAAGTCTTGAGGACCTACGAGATCTCGTAGGTCCTCAAGACTTCAGCTGTCATAGATCTCGCAAGATCTCGTAGGTCCTCAAGACTTCAGCTGTCATAGATCTCGCAAGATCTCGTAGGTCCTCAAGACTTCAGCTGTCATAGATCTCGCAAGATCTCGTAGGTCCTCAAGACTTCAGCTGTCATAGATCTCGTAGGTCCTCAAGACTTCAGCTGTCATAGATCTCGCAAGATCTCGTACTTCAGCTGACTTCAGCTGTCATAGAACCACAACACCAACAACAGTTGGTTTCCACCCAGAGGAGGAGAGAGGGAACAACTCTGGGCTGTTTTCATGGTGTAGTGAAGGGAGATATGATCCGCCGTGAGCATGGGGTATTTTATTTTGAAAATTAACCGGGTGTTTTATTTTTGTTTCTATGCTCAACTTCCTGTCCTGCACGTGTGCTAAGTTGCCGCGGAGCTTTTTTGGCGTCCAGCTAAAATAGAAGCTCTGTGGAAACCCGGGTTAGAGCGCCAAATGTCCTGGTGAGGGGGGGGGGGGGGGGGCAGGGAGGGGCAGGGGGGGGTAACACAGGACTTTCACCCAGGAGACCTGGGTCCATGTCCTGTTTGGAAAGAAAACAGAGTTGTTGTTTTTAACTTTACATGAAAAAAAAACCCCAAAAGAGCCTGGTTCTGCCTGTGAAAAAGGGACAAACGGCCGATATCGGCGTCCGGTTCGGAGGACCGGCTGTTCCTATTGGACGTAAACGTGGCATGAATATAATTTTCTTTTTTGCCTAATCCACTCAGAGGATCTGGAAGGCGAAGAGCGAAAGATAAAACTCCAAGTCGCTGAAGTTCAGTTCACAAAAACACACATTTCAAACTTTACACTTCACTCAGAAAGAGCCGATCCTTGGCGTAGTCTGAGGCCCAAACATGATTGGATTAGAAAAACCTTATAAAGTCAAAACCTTATAAAGTCATACAGTACTTTACGTTTTACATTTCTTAGTCGCGGCGTCCTGAATGCAATGAGCTATTATTTAAAATACAGAAGATTCATGAGGTTTATTTCCTGCTACTTATAAAGCTGCACAAAAGAACATTATAAGAACTGGATATATATATATATATATCATCTTCAGACCGGGCTGCCATGTAACCCTATGGGATTTTGGTCAATTTTGTCCACTAAAAGCTCTGTTTTTGCCGCTGACAGACTGAAATTAATATTCTAAGTGTCTGACAACATTATGGGATGGATCCCTACAGAGATAGACCTTTTTAAAACCACTTTGAGACCTTTCGTTTGAACCAGAAACAGCTCTGAAGTTGCTATCGCTAAACGCACCAAACTCCATTGAAAAAAACAGTACTTTTAGCGTGTATAGAGCCAACATGTTTTCACATGGAAATCGGTAAACTGTGTGTTTATTTCAACCAAAACTAGAGTTGTGATGGTTGGAAAAGTGGAAAGACGACCCAAAGCGGCATTCCATAGTTTTATTTTGTTTCTGTCGACTTTGAATGAAGTGTATTTTTACGATGCTAAAATGACTGTTTATTTACATGGAGTCTGGTGGGGTCAGGTCCAGGTTGAAAAAAAACAAAAAACAGTAGTTATGATGCATTTACTGACATCATAAATTATTGCTTTGTACCGACAAAACCCTTTCTTGTGAGAACTCTATCCCGGAAACCAGAGTTCAGATTTTCACAATAAAATCTAAACCGGTGCAGCTTTTAAATGTACAACTTGATGTTTTTGGTTGTTTAATTTTGGAATTAAAGACCTAATTTATTAATGGTGCTTATCTTCCATATACATCAACTAGAACTTCAGGTGTTTTGTGCAGGTTTTTTTTTTAAATGTAAATGTTTTCCAGTATTAAGTCACAGCTCTTATTTTGAAAATAAGCGAGGCGTTGCAGCGCCGCTGTCCGCGTGACGTTTGGTTATTTTGGAAAGCCCCAAAAAAAGCCAAGTTCAGCCTTTAAAAAAAAGAAATATTCACATTTATATTTCAAAAATACACAAGTTACATTTGGATGTTTTTATATTTGATATAAATACCAGGGCTGTAGTACTCAAGTCCGGTCCTGGTCTCGAGTCCGGACTCAAGACCGTTTTTCTATGGTCTCGGTCTCGCTAGTATTTGGACTTGGACTTGTCTCGGTCTCGGCAACTGGTCTTGCCCAATATGGCTTCTGGTCTGGACCGGTCCAGGTGTCTTTATCATGTTGATAATAATATTGGAGGGAAGTGAAACCCAAATGATTGTCTTGATACTGTCATGCATAAGACCTTTATTCTGTCCTGGACTCGGTCTTGACTCGGACTCAACTAGTCCTGGTCTTAGACTTGTCCTGGACTCGGTCTTGACTCGGACTCAAACCTTTTTGGACTCGGTCTTGTGTTGGACTCGACTAGTCCTGGTCTTGGACTTGTCCTGGACTCGGTCTTGACTCGGACTCAAACCTTTTTGGACTCGGTCTTGTGTTGGACTCGACTAGTCCTGGTCTTAGACTTGTCCTGGACTCGGTCTTGACTCGGACTCAAACCTTTTTGGACTCGGTCTTGTGTTGGACTCGACTAGTCCTGGTCTTGGACTTGTCCTGGACTCGGTCTTGACTACAGCCCTGGTGAAGACTTTCCTAGCTTAACTACAGTAACTTAATGTTAACGAGCTCCTTCTGATTTAATCTTTATTTTTCTGGAAAATCCAAACGCTTGAAGGTGAGAAACGATTTACGATTTATATATAATCTTAATTATAATTTGCATTATTAACCCTTGTGTTGTCTTCCCTTTGGCCATGAAAAACAACTCCCCCTTATCTCAACTTTTTTTTTTTTTAATGAAGATTTTGTATTATTGATTTTTTTTTGTCATTGATTTCTTTTCATTTCGACCCAAAACACTAAAAGTTGCCGGTTGATGGGTAGACAACACGACGGTACATCAACATCCTGATTTTGCCGCCGTTTTAGCTTCGGATTTACAGTTAAAATGTTGAAAATGTGTCGACTTTAATCCACGACGCCGATCCCTACGCAGATTTTCGCCCTTTCGTTTTCCTCGCAACGGCGTCAATTCACACGCTATCGCAAAGTAACGCAAGTCAACGCGGCGTTGATATACACGCTAAAATTAAGTATGCGTCTAGATACCACGCCGATAACGGCGTAGGAACCGGCGTGTCGTACGTTACGCCGTCTCCCGACATCCGTCTGGATGCTTAAAGATAGATTTACGTTCAGAAGGTTTTCCATGTGCGGTCGAAGCGTCAGACGGGAGTCGCTGCAGACGTTCTCCGGGGCTCCTTGCATGAAAACAGTTGTTGAGATATTTCTACCGTTGTCTCTCTCCCAGAATTCACACCGCGGACGTCTGGACGCCGTCGCCGCTCTCACTCGTTTCTCGATGTGATGTCCTGAAAGAGAAGAACCCCGCGCGGTCAGTTATGCTAAGCTAACGCTAGGCCGCCTGGAGCGTCTTATTGGAGTTGAAAAACTAAAAATGTTTTGGAAAAAAAACAAGCCAATGACAAGCGGAGTAGACCTGACCTGTCGTCTCCATAACAACAAGACAAAATGGAGTTGGAGCACAGCGAGTTAGACGATATGACGGGTGCTCTAACGTTAGCACCTCTCTCTCTCTCTCTCTGTCTCTCTCTCTCTCTCTCTCTCTCTGTTCTTTCTCTAGCTCGCTCCACCACTTTGTTTATCTAACGTTAGCACCTCTCTCTCTCTCTCTCTCTCTGTTGCTTCTCTAGCTCGCTCCACCACTTTGTTTATCTAACGTTAGCACCTCTCTCTCTCTCTCTCTGTTGTTTCTCTAGCTCGCTCCACCACTTTGTTTATCTAACGTTAGCACCTCTCTCTCTCTCTCTGTTCTTTCTCTAGCTCGCTCCACCACTTTGTTTATCTAACGTTAGCACCTCTTCTCTCTCTCTCTCTGTTTGCTTCTCTAGCTCGCTCCACCACTTTGTTTATCTAACGTTAGCACCTCTCTCTCTCTCTCTGTTCTTCTCTAGCTCGCTCCACCACTTTGTTTATCTAACGTTAGCACCTCTCTCTCTCTCTCTCTGTTCTTTCTCTAGCTCGCTCCACCACTTTGTTTATCTAACGTTAGCACCTCTCTCTCTCTCTCTGTTCTTTCTCTAGCTCGCTCCACCACTTTGTTTATCTAACGTTAGCACCTCTCTCTCTCTCTCTCTCTGTTCTTTCTCTAGCTCGCTCCACCACTTTGTTTATCTAACGTTAGCACCTCTCTCTCTCTCTCTCTCTGTTCTTTCTCTAGCTCGCTCCACCACTTTGTTTATCTAACGTTAGCACCTCTCTCTCTCTCTGTTCTTTCTCTAGCTCGCTCCACCACTTTGTTTATCTAACGTTAGCACATCTCTCTCTCTTCTCTCTCTCTGTTCTTTCTCTAGCTCGCTCCACCACTTTGTTTATCTAACGTTAGCACCTCTCTCTCTCTCTCTCTCTGTTGCTTCTCTAGCTCGCTCCACCACTTTGTTTATCTAACGTTAGCACCTCTCTCTCTCTCTCTCTCTTGTTGCTTCTCTAGCTCGCTCCACCACTTTGTTTATCTAACGTTAGCACCTCCTCTCTCTCTCTCTCTGTTCTTTCTCTAGCTCACTCCACACTTGTTTATCTAACGTTAGCACCTCTCTCTCTCCTGTTCTTTCTCTAGCTCACTCCACCACTTTGTTTATCTAACGTTAGCACCCCTCTCCTCTCTCTCTCTCTCTGTTGTTTCTCTAGCTTGCTCCACCACTTTGTTTATCTAACGTTAGCACCCCTCTCTCTCTCTCTCTCTGTTGTTTCTCTAGCTCACTCCACCACTTTGTTTATCTAACGTTAGCAACCCTCTCTCTCTCTCTCTCTGTTGTTTCTCTAGCTTGCTCCACCACTTTGTTTATCTAACGTTAGCACCCCTCTCTCTCTCTCTCTCTGTTGTTTCTCTAGCTCACTCCACCACTTTGTTTATCTAACGTTAGCACCCCCTCTCTCTCTCTCTCTCTGTTGTTTCTCTAGCTTGCTCCACCACTTTGTTTATCTAACGTAGCACCCCTCCTCTCTCTCTCTCCTCTCTCTCTCTTTTCTCTCTGCTCTCCCACTTGTTTATCACGTTGCACCCCTCCTCTCCATTTCTCTCTGCTCTCTGTTGTTCTCTAGTCCCTCCACCACTTTGTTTATCTACGTAGCTCACCTCCTCTCTCATTACTCTCTCTCTCTCTCTCTGTTGTTTCTCTAGCTCGCTCCACCACTTTGTTTATCTAACGTTAGCACCTCTCTCTCTCTCTCTGTTTCTTTCTCTAGCTCACTCCACCACTTTGTTTATCTAACCGTTAGCAACCCTCTCTCTCTCTCTCTCTGTTGTTTCTCTAGCTTGCCTCCACCACTTTGTTTATCTAACGTTAGCACCCCTCTCTCTCTCTCTCTCTCTGTTGTTTCTCTAGCTCACTCCACCACTTTGTTTATCTAACGTTAGCACCCCCTCTCTCTCTCTCTTCTGTTGTTTCTCTAGCTTGCTCCACCACTTTTTTATCTAACGTTAGCACCCCTCTCTCTCTCTCCTCTCTCTCTCTGTTGTTTCTCCTCGCTCACTCCACCCACTTTTGTTTATCTAACGTTAGCACCCCACCTCTCTCTCTCTCCTCTCTCTCTCTCTCTGTTGTTTCTCTAGCTCGCTCCACCACTTTGTTTATCTAACGTTAGCACCAATCCACATAGCTCACTAGGATACTGCAGCAACAGCTGTTGTTATAGCAACAGAAGACGCTCTCGGCTGCTTTGGTCAAGAAACTTGTTTAATTTTGACTCACCTCCGTCTTTGCCCTCCTCCACGCGCCCATCGGGCCCGACTTGGTCAGAACTGAAAGAGAAAAAAACAAGTTTATTATTATTATTATTACGTATATTGCCATTCTGTCTCATCTGTTGTGATTTGTCGCTATATAAATATAAAAAAATTGAGTTGAATAGTTCTTTAGCAAGTTTAGTTTTTAAGCTTTTTGTGTGTAATTTTTGTATTTAGTGCTCTAACTTTTCCAATCATATTGGTAAAAATTTATGTTAATTTACACATTTCTTTTACTTAAAAATATCACAATTTCTTGAGGAAAGACCCCTAAACCGTCTTCCACAAACCGAGGGGAAACCCTGAGGTCCGTTATGTTTGACCGACAGAAACATAAAATACTTACGCATACACGTCGAGATCGTCACGAACACGATGGACGTGACGCTGGCGCTCCACAAGAGACTCCTGCAGGAGGAAAGGGTCAAAACACTTCAGGGTCTACTCCTTAAAGCTGCATTATATCTGGTCTCCAGCAGGGGGGGGGGGGACTCCTTAAAGCTGCATATATCTGGTCTCCAGCAGGGGGGGGGGGGATCCTTAAAGCTGCATTATATCTGATCTCCTGCAGGGGGGGGGACTCCTTAAAGCTGCATATATCTGGTCTCCAGCAGGGGGGACTCCTTAAAGCTGCATTATATCTGTCTCCAGCAGGGGGGGACTCCTTAAAGCTGCATTAATATCTCGGGGGGATCTCGCAGCACGCCAGGGGGGGGGACTCCTTAAAGCTGCATTATATCTGATCTCCAGCAGGGGGGGGGGGGGGGGAACTCCTTTTCTCATTTCCTTTTATTTGGAAATAACAAATGAGAGTTTTACCCCGAGTATAGAGCGGTGAAGATGAAGATGGCGAAGATGAAAAGGAGAAGACTCTTCATCGTTAACCCTGGAGCACAAACACAGAAACATGTCAAACAGAGAGAGAACAGATGTTATAAATACATATACTTTCTGGTGTTCAAACAACAACAACAACAACAACACCACCACCACCACCTTCGGGCAACAAGCAAACGAACATCCGACACTACGGAGCCTCTAAAGGGACAGGACACACAAGATACTCTCTGATGTACACAAGATACTCTCTGATGTACACAAGATACTCTCTGATGTAAACAAGATACTCTCTGATGTAAACAAGATACTCTCTGATGTAAACAAGATACTCTCTGATGTAAACAAGATAATTCTGTTGTACACAAGATACTTTCTATTGTACACAAGATACTTTCTATTGTACACAAGATACTCTCTGATGTACACAAGATACTCTCTGATGTACACAAGATACTCTCTGATGTAAACAAGATACTCTCTGATGTAAACAAGATAATTCTGTTGTACACAAGATACTTTCTATTGTACACAAGATACTTTCTATTGTACACAAGATACTTTCTGGTGTACACAAGATACTTTCTGGTGAACACAAGATACTTTCTGGTGTACACAAGATACTTTCTATTGTACACAAGATACTTTCTGGTGTACACAAGATACTTTCTATTGTACACAAGATACTTTCTGGTGTACACAAGATACTTTCTGGTGTACACAAGATACTTTCTATTGTACACAAGATACTTTCTATTGTACACAAGATACTTTCTATTGTACACAAGATACTTTCTATTGTACACAAGATACTTTCTATTGTACACAAGATACTTTCTGGTGCATCCAAGATACTTTCTGGTGCATCCAAGATACTTTCTGGTGTACACACAATACTTTCTATTGTACACAAGATACTTTCTATTGTACACAATATACTTTCTGGTGTACACAAGATACTTTCTGGTGTACACACGATACTTTCTGGTGTACACAAGATACTTTCTGGTGAACACACAATACTTTCTGATGAACGCAAGATACTTTCTGGTGAACGCAAGATACTTTCTGGTGTACGCAAGATACTTTCTGGTGTACGCAAGATACTTTCTGGTGTACACACAATACTTTCTGGTGAACACAAGATACTTTCTGTTGTACACACAATACTTTCTGGTGTACCCGCGATACTTTCTGGTGAACACAAGATACTTTCTGTTGTACACACAATACTTTCTGGTGTACCCACAATACTTTCTGGTGTACCCGCGATACTTTCTGGTGAACACAAGATACTTTCTGTTGTACACACAATACTTTCTGGTGTACCCACAATACTTTCTGGTGCATCCAAGATATTTTCTGGTGTACACACGATACTTTATGGTGTACACACGATACTTTCTGGTGTACACACGATACTTTCTGGTGTACACACGATACTTTCTGGTGTACACACGATACTTTCTAGTGTACACACGATACTTTCTAGTGTACGCAAGATACTTTCTGGTGTACGCAAAATACTTTCTGGTGTACGCAAAATACTTTCTAGTGTACCCAAGATACTTTCTAGTGTACCCAAGATACTTTCTAGTGTACCCAAGATACTTTCTAGTGTACCCAAGATACTTTCTAGTGTACCCAAGATACTTTCTGGTGTACGCAAAATACTTTCTGGTGTATACAAGATACTTTCTGGTGTACACACAATACTTTCTGGTGTACACACAATACTTTCTGGTGTACACAAGATACTTTCTGGTGAACACAAGATACTTTCTGGTGAACACAAGATACTTTCTGGTGTACACATGATACTTTCTGGTGTACACAAGATACTTTCTGGTGTACACACAATACTTTCTATTGTACACACAATACTTTCTGGTGTACCCGAGATACTTTCTGGTGTACACAAGATACTTTCTGGTGTACACAAGATACTTTCTGGTGTACACAAGATACTTTCTGGTGAACACAAGATACTTTCTAGTGTACACAAGATACTGTCTGGATATTTTCTAGTGTCAACAAGATACTCTGGTGCGCAAAAAGTACCTTTTGGATAATTTCTGGTGTACACTAGATCCTTTCTAACCGATTAAAGGTGCAGCAGCTCACCTGTGGGCTCAGGTGAGGTCTGGCAGCTGTTGGTGTAGAAGGGTGATGGAGGCGGGACTTCAGAGAGGCCGCCCAGCGATTGGGTGAACCGCTCCTTTGATTGACAGATCTCAGAACAAATCTCCTCCTGGATGAGGAGCGTCGGTGGCGGGGCCACTTTGTCGGGAGGGGGCGGGATCTCAGTGTGGTCTGAAAGAGAGAAACATACATTTATATTTCGGTATTTGCTAACTAACATGCTAGTTAATATTAACATAGGCACTGGCTATATACTGCTAACTAACATGCTAGTTAACATTAACATAGACACAGGCTAATTACTGCTAACTAACATGCTAGTTAATATTAACATAGGTACAGGCTAATTACAGCTAACTAACATGCTAGTTAATATTAACATAGGCACAGGCTATATACTGCTAACTAACATGCTAGTTAACATTAACATAGACACAGGCTAATTACTGCTAACTAACATGCTAGTTAATATTAACATAGGTACAGGCTAATTACAGCTAACTAACATGCTAGTTAATATTAACATAGGCACAGGCTATATACTGCTAACTAACATGCTAGTTAACATTAACATAGACACAGGCTAATTACTGCTAACTAACATGCTAGTTAACATTAACATAGTCACAGGCTATATACTGCTAACTAACATGCTAGTTAATATTAACATAGACACAGGCTAATTACTGCTAACTAACATGCTAGTTAACATTAACATAAACACAGGCTAATTACTGCTAACTAACATGCTAGTTAACATTAACATAAACACAGGCTAATTACTGCTAACTAACATGCTAGTTAACATTAACATAAACACAGGCTAATTACTGCTAACTAACATGCTAGTTAACATTAACATAAACACAGGCTAATTACTGCTAACTAACATGCTAGTTAACATTAACATAAACACAGGCTAAATACTGCTAACTAACATGCTAGTTAACAAAAACATAGGCACAGGCTAATTACTGCTAACTAACATGCTAGTTAACATTAACATAGGTACAGGCTAATTACTGCTAACTAACATGCTAGTTAACATTAGTAATTAAACTAAACAGCTGATGGAGTCCAAACTGTCTGCGAGCTTCTCCTGACAATACGGTAATTCCTCCACTATGCAACAGTAACTTGCGTAGTTATAACACAATCCTTAGCCTATTTCCATAAAAACGTCTGCTACGGACTACAATCTAACGGAGCCTTTTATACATTGTTGTGTTTCTTTAGAAATAAACAACAAACAAATAGAGTCTTTAAACGCTTCAGATGTGAAGTTATTAGCTGTCAAAGTGGAGCCAAAATGAATGGGAGTCAATGGGATGCTAACGGCAGGTGATGGCTTGTTAGCATTAAAATGGCGCCATGGGAGCTACGCTTAGAGAGGAGAGGCTGACCCCCCTTGGTAAATTCACTACCAGGAGATTTGGCGCTCTTATACTCCCTCACTCCTTTACTTCCTGCTTTGCTCCCGTCAGAACTACTACGTCCACTAGAGGGCGCCGCCAAAAAACCTAATTGTCGGCCGTTATGAGTCGGCCAATCACAGATGAGACTTTGCAGATATTTTAAATTAAGAAAGTTTCTGCAGGACAGAATGAATCGTGGTGTAATTTGAGTGCGCTGGCCCTTTAAACAAGATCTCATCTCAGAAGACTTGCGCACCGTAGGCGAAGCTGCGACCGTCGTCCAGCTCGGTGCTGCTGAGCCACGAGGACTCGTCCGGGGGGGCGGGGCTTTCCCGGCCCGTCCCGGTCCAATCCCGGTCCCTGTCCTGGCCACGGTCCCGATCGCGGTTCTGGTTGTGTCCCGTCCTGAACACGCCCCCGAAGACCTTCTGGTCCAGCCAGGACTGGCAGCTCTCCGTCACGTCGCTCAGCAGGCGGGCCAGAGAGCCGCGAGGCCGCCGCCGCCGCCGGAATACCCTGAGAGAAGAAGAACAAACAGGAAATCAGCCGAATAACTTCCGGGTTGCAGTTCCACTAGAGGGCGCTCACGGCCGAGTGCAGGATGAATGGAGGTCTATGGAGCTTTGACCCTCAAAATCCACTTTTCTCAGGTTGCATCGTCCGTTTTGCATCAGAACAAAGAAACTCTCCTAATGTCGATGATGAGGCGTTCAATAACACGCGGGTCTCCTAGCAACCGTGACAGATGACATCACGGTCTGGATGGCGAAACATGGCGGGCGTCACACGGGAAGAATTTAAAATGCTCGACATGAGCTCAACGGCTCGCTCTGAAGATGACCTCATCGCTGTAAAGACAGGGTGTGTGTGTGTGTGTGTGTGTGTGTGTATGTGTGTGTGTCTGTGCGTGTGAGACTATGTTGTGTGTGTGTGTGTGTGTGTGGTGTGTGTGTGTCTGTGCGTGTGAGACTATGTGTGTGTGTGTGTGTCTGTGCGTGTGAGGACTATGTGTGTGTGTGTGTGTGTGAGACTATGTTGTGTGTGTGTGGTGTGAGACTATGTGTGTGTGTGTGTGTGTGTGTGTGTGTGTGTGTGTGTGTGTGTGTGTGAGATTGTACGTGTGTGTGTGACTATGTGTGTGTGTGTGTCTGTCTGTGTGACTGTGTGTGTGTGGTGTGTGTGTGTGAGATTGTGTGTGTGTGTGGACTATGTGTGTGTTGTGTGTCTGTCTGTGTGACTGTTTGTGTGTGTCTGTGCTTGTGTGACTGTGTCTGTGTGTGTGTGTGTGTGTGACGTGTGTGTGTGTGTGTGTGACTGTGTGTGTTGTCTGTGTAGCTGTGTGTGTGTGACTGTGTGAGTGCGTGTGTGTGTGTGAGACTGTGTGTGTATATGTGTGTGTGTGTGTGTGTGTGTGTGTGTGTGTGTGTGTATGTATGTGTGTGTGTCTGTGTGACTGTGTGTGTGTGTGTGTGTGTGTGTGTGTGTGTGTGTGTGTGTGTGTGACTATGTGTGTGTGTGTGTGTGTGTGTGTGACTATGTGTGTGACTATGTGTGTGTGTGTGTGTGTGTGTGTCTAACAGTTAAGAGACAAAAACAGAATAACTCCAATGAGCCAAACCTTATTCAGTTCAGAAAAAATCTACTTTAAAGTAATTTCACTCTGAATAAACAGCTGTTCGCTAACCTTAGCTTAGCATTAGCAGATGAAACCGGACACCCTCAAAAAATCCACCTTAAGAAATGTCATGTTTACCCCCCCCCCACCCCCCTCCATCCATCCGGTTCATCGTGTCTGCTCTGACCTGACGGCGTTCTCCTTGTAGGACACGGTGGTCTTGCAGGGCGTGAGGGACACGTTGCCGTCCTCGTCCCAGGTGAAGCTGTCCTCGGTGACGCTGTAGTAGCCGTTGGTGAGGAGGCGCGGCGAGCGCCGGCAGGAGCACGGGTCACCGCCGTCCGCCGCCGGGTAGCAGACGTACGAGGAGTCGGGGGACAGGAGGGACAGGTCCAGGCTGGGGGGGGGGGGGGGGGGGGGGACACCAGACACGGCATTAGGACACCAAGGGAACTTCGAAGGGTTACATATGGGAACGGATTTTGAATACACCCCCCTATTTCTTCCATAAGAAAATAAAGAACATTTATCATTTATTATTTATGAAACATTATCCATTCACATAGAAAACTGGTGTCCTTAAAGGTTGGATTTTCCTCATTTTTTGGATTTAAGGCATTCATTTTTTAATCAACTTTAGCCGGGGGGGGGGGGGGGGGGGGGCTGTAGCCATGTCTGATCCACTGTATTTAACCCCCCCCCCCCCCCCCCCCCCCCCCCCCCCCCCCCCCCCCCCCCCCCCCCCCCCCCCCCCCTCAGCCGGCCAATAGCAGACCTTCTACCTCTGACAGGAGTGACTGGCCCGCAGCCTTCGTTTTATTGGAGAACCTGAACAACAGACACATAAAAAAACAAAAAAAAAACATAATCACAATTATGTTGCTCGATAATGAAATCGTGATTATTTTAAATGATTACCGGTTGACTTCTGGAAAGATGTTGCACGCGTAGAACTTAAAAAAGGTAAAAACATCTTGAAATGTGAAATTTTCCATCGTTTGTTTTCCTTTTTTTACCTTTTTGAATTCCCCTTAAATTAATAAATAATATAAAGAGGTTCTAGTCCGAGTCAAGACCGAGTCCAGGACAGAATAAAGGTCTCATGCATGACAGTATCAAGACAATCATTCTGGGTTTCCCTTTCCCTCCAATATTATTATCAACATGATAAAGACACCTGGACTCGGTCCAGACCAGAAGCCACATTGGGCAAGACCAGCGGCCGAGACCGAGACAAGTCAGAGTCCAAATACTAGCGAGACCGAGACAAGTCCGAGTCCAAATACTAGCGAGACCGAGACAAGTCCGAGTCCAAATACTAGCGAGACCGAGACAAGTCCGAGTCCAAATACTAGCGAGACCGAGACAAGTCCGAGTCCAAATACTAGCGAGACCGAGACAAGTCCGAGTCCAAATACTAGTGAGACCGAGACAAGACCGAGACCATAGAAAAACGGTTTTGAGTCCGGACTCGAAACCAGTTGAATACAGCAGATGTGGAAGCGGCTTTAAGTACCCCGGCCTCCCAGCTGTAGAGGAGGGGGGGTCTCTCCACACACCCTTATGAACCAGGTCTGTTTCTAAAGAAAGACCACTTGGCGTTTATCAGCCAGAGGACCAGAGAGCGTTCCTCAGCTCGGTCCGGGAAACCACTTCCCCTACGCTGACAGGACCCTGATGGAAAGACTCTGCAGGAATGAGACGGGACGCAGATCTAATCCATCAAATGTTTTGGTCGGTTCAGAGTCCGCACAGCAGCAACAAGAAGCACGAGTCTCTACTTTGTTTTAAAAGATGATTTTTTTGGCCATTCTAAGCTTTTATTTTGATAGGACAGCAGAAGACATGAAAGGGAGAGACGTACTTGTATATATGTTTAACTGCTCTTTAATGTTTTATGTAAAGCACTTTGAAATGCCCTGTGCTACACAAATAAAACTGCCCTGCCAACGACAAAATGTACTGATGCAGATGTGACAGAGAGACAGACAGAGAGACAGACAGACAGAGAAATAAAGACAGACAGAGAAATAAAGACAGACAGACAGAGAGAGAGAGAGAGACAGAAAGAGAAACAGAGAGAGAGAGACATAGAGACAGAAAGCGAGAGAAAGACAGACAGACAGACAGACAGACAGAGAGAAACAGAGAGAACAGACAGAGAGAGACAGACAGAGAGAAACAGAGAGGAGACAGACAGAGAAAGACAGACAGACAGACAGACAGACAGAGACAGAAAGAGAGAAACAGACAGACAGAGAGAGAGAGAGACAGACAGAGAAACAGAGAGAGAGAGAGACATAGAGACAGAAAGCGAGAGAAAGACAGACAGACAGACAGACAGAGAGACACAGAGAGGAGACGGACAGAGAGACGTACTTGTAACGGCTCCGGAGAAGAACAGAGCCATGTTTGTCTGAAGTCTTTCGTTGATCTGTGAAAGAAACCCGACACCACAGTCAACACACCAGAGCAGGACCAGAGCAGGACCAGAGCAGGACCAGAGCAGGACCAGAGCAGGACCAGAGCAGGACCAGGTCAATGGGACAGAACAGCGGCCCATTGGTTCCTTCTAGTGATGGACAACTGAAGCTTGGTAACCAGTGTCTTCATGTTCTGAGCCCACTGGATGGCGGTCTTGGTTTTAAGAGGAAGGCCTAGGGCGATGCAGTTCAGTGTATTCACAACCAACAGAGAGCGCCATCTAGTGGGCTCAGAACATGAAGACACTGGTTCACCAAGCTTCAGTTGGACATCACTAGTCCCACTAGTCACTGTCCCATTGACCTACTTTTGGTTTCATTTGTCCATCACTGGTTCCTACCATAGACTGTTAATATCACACAACACGAGCAGACACAAACCACCCAAAAATAGGTCAATGGGACAAAACTGTGGCCCTGCTACATTTTAAACCCTCACGTTGTCCTCGGGTCAAAATGACCCGTTTTTCTACATCAGACTGGAATATGTCAACTTTTACTCAACACTATTTCAACAACACTTCACTTTGTTTTACAATGCTATAAAATAGAATAAGACCCAAAATTAATGAAAGTAGAGATTTGTACTTGGCAAAGAGCGTTGGAATCAATCATGTTATTTTGGGGAATTAAAAACAACATTGATATAGGACAACATGGGGGACAACATGAGGACAACATGAGGACAACATGAGGGACAACATGAGGACACATGAGGACAACATGAGGACAACATGAGGCAACATGAGGACAACATGAGGGCAACATGAGGACAACATGAGGACAACATGAGGACACATGAGGACACATGAGGGCAACATAAGGACAACATGAAGCAAACTGAGGACAACATGAGGACAACATGAGGACACGAGGAAACATGAGGACAACATGGACAACAACAACATGAGGACAACATGGGGACAACATGAAGAAACATGAGGACAACATGAGGACAACATAGGACAACATGAGGACAACATGAGGACAACATGAAGGACAACATGAGGACAACATGGGACAAACATGAGACAACATGAGGACAACATGAGACAACATGAGGACACATGAAGGCAACATGAGGACAACATGAGGGCAACATGAGGCAACATGAGGGCAACATGAGGACAACATGAGGACAACATGAGGGCAACATGAAGACAACATGAAGACAAACATGAGGACAACATGAAGACAACATGAAGCCAAAATGACAACAACATGAAGAAAACATGAGGACAACATGCAACAACATGAGGACAACATGAGGACAACTTGAAGACAACATGAGGACAACATGAGGGCAACATTAGGACAATATGAGGACAACATGATGGCAACATGAGGACAACATGAGGACAACATGAAGACAACATGAGGACAACATGAGGACAACATGAAGACAACATGAGGACAACATGAAGACAACATGAGGACAACATGGGGGCAACATGAGGACAACATGAGGACAACATGAGGACAACATGAAGGCAACATGAGGACAACATGACAACAACATGAGGACAACATGAAGACAACTTGAAGACAACATGAGGACAACATGAGGGCAACATTAGGACAATATGAGGACAACATGATGGCAACATGAGGACAACATGAGGACAACATGAGGGCAACATGAAGACAACATGAGGGAAAACATGAGGGCACATGAGGACAACATGAGGGCAACATGAGGACAACATGAGGGCAACATGAGGACAACATGAGGACGACATGAGGACAACATGAGGACAACATGAGGGCAACATGAAGACAACACAAGGACAACATGAGGGCAACGAAGACAACATGAGACAACATGAGGACAACATGAGGACAACATGAGGGCAAACATGAAGACAACATGAGGACAACTGAGGCAACATGAGGGCAACATGAAGACAACATGGACAACATGGGCAACAAGGCGACTGAGGGCAACTGAGGCACTGAGACAAATGAAGAACATGAGACAACATGAGCAACATGAGGGCAACATGAGGACAACATGAGGACAACATGAGGACAACATGAGGACAACATGAGGGTTGAGTCGTACCTTTAAACTCGTGGGGTCTTTTCAGTTATTTCAGTTCTAGTCGTGTTGTGGTTCTTTCACATCCTGCAGCAGCAGGAAGAACTGCAAGAGAAAGAAAGACAGAGAGACAGAGAGACAGAGAGACAGGAAAGAGGACAACCAGAGGAGTCTGTGAGTCTGAGCTCTTGTTTCCTGTTAACTCTGCGTCTGCTGGGGGGAACTCTCCCTCCGACCGACCTCTGCAGCCTCAGCGGGACCGACTGGAGACCTAAAGTCACGTGTGGTTTCCTGGGACTTCACGTGCACGGGAAACAAGATGGGGGGAAGACAGCCTGTACCTCGGGGGGGGGGGGGGGGGGGGGGGGAGACAGCCTGTACCGGGGGGGGGGGGGGGGGGGAGACAGCCTGTACCTCGGGGGGGGGGGGGGGGAGACAGCCTGTACTCGGGGGGGGGGGAGAGGACCCAGTTACACAGATATCTTTGTGCTTTCCTCAACTGTTTCTGGTATCACTATGCTGGATCACCTCTAACCCGCCTGGATCCCCAGGGTGAAAAATAGGGACCGATACTGTTTATTTAGGCCGATAATAGAATGAATACAAACTTTCAACAACCCCAATAACAGATAGTCAGTGCAAAATACCCAAAGTTATCTTCCAGTCTACCCAATTTCCCAAATTGGAGAAGCAAATAAGTATATTTTCAAAATCCGTTCAAAGGCTCAAGCGTGTTCTCTGGTTGCAGATCCGTCAAACCCTCGACACCGTTGTGTTGTTGTGTTGAATAAAAGATAACTGGGTCACCGGATGTCACTAGGCAGCAAACAGAGACTGTGTGTTACAGTGAATGGAGGAGGGCGGGGGGGGGGGGGCGCTTCCCCTGTTACAACTGAAAAAAGCTCCTCCGGTTTCAAACACTACTAACGGTCTAAAGCCCTGCTGGACAGAGCGTATAGAGCAACATATCTCCACCAGACTCCATGTAAATAATCACTACTTTTAGCGTGTATAGAGCAGCATATCTCCACCAGACTCCATGTAAATAATCACTACTTTTAGCGTGTATAGAGCAGCATATCTCCACCAGACTCCATGTAAATAATCACTACTTTTAGCGTGTATAGAGCAGCATATCTCCACCAGACTCCATGTAAATAATCACTACTTTTAGCGTGTATAGAGCAGCATATCTCCACCAGACTCCATGTAAATAATCACTACTTTTAGCGTGTATAGAGCAGCATATCTCACCAGACTCCATGTAAATAATCACTACTTTAGCGTGTATAGAGCAGCATATCTCCACCAGACTCCATGTAAATAATCACTACTTTTAGCGTGTATAGAGCAGCATATCTCCACCAGACTCCATGTAAATAATCACTACTTTTAGCGTGTATAGAGCAGCATATCTCCACCAGACTCCATGTAAATAATCACTACTTTTAGCGTGTATAGAGCTGCATATCTCCACCAGACTCCATGTAAATAATCACTACTTTTAGTGTGTATAGAGCTGCATATCTCCACCAGACTCCATGTAAATAATCACTACTTTTAGTGTGTATAGAGCAGCATATCTCCACCAGACTCCATGTAAATAATCACTACTTTTAGTGTGTATAGAGCAGCATATCTCCACCAGACTCCATGTAAATAATCATTCCCCCCCTCACATTGGACCCTTCCCACTCCTCGTTTCCCAGCATCCTTTGCAGCAGTAGCAGCAGTCTGTTGGAGCTGCTGATGTTGGAGGAAAATGCGTAGCAGGAAACAGAAAGATGGATCAAACCATTTCACCTTCAGCAGAAAAGACACGCGCACACACACACGCACGCACGCACGCACACACACACACACACCCCTGGAGTGTCTCTACAGTACCTATTATAATATTTGTAAACGAGATTATACTTTTACAGAAGTTGAATCTGCATAATGTTGCATTAGGTCCACTTATTGTACGTGTGATGCTCTATTTTGTCACTTTTCCGACAATATTACTTTGCATTTTTAAATAATAGAGACTTATTATTTCCATACTATGTGTTTAAGCTGCTCTGAAGTGGATGCATTACATATTCCACCCTTTTTAAAAGGTATTTTATTAACATTTGCAACGATATGAATGCCTAATAGTGCGTTTATTCGTCCTAAATATTCCCCTTAAACACAACATTTTCTCTATATTCTTCAACGTTTGCATGATAAAGTCAGTTGGCATTGTCCTGCAAGTATTACATAATAAATAATAATAATAAATGTTATTTATAATGCCCTTTACATTTCAAAAAGAAATCTCAAAGTGCTACAATTAATAGGGAGTTAAAAACAGTTTACAAGCAATAATAAAACACCATAAAACTAAAATTAAAACAACAACTGTTTAAAAGGCCATTAGTACATAGATATCAGAGATTAACATATGTTTAGCAGCTCAAGAAATGATCATATTGAAGCCTGAATTTGTCAAAATGCACATTATTAAAGGAAAGAAATAATTAAAATAACCGCAAAATACGCAGATTTTACATGAAATCAAAACGCTTTTAAAAGGGTTAAGTTACTTTAAAACTGTCCAACAACTTAAAAGCCAATTCTTATTTTCTTGTTTTCGTAGTTTTTGTTCCGTTGATCTCAGCAGAACGCAGACAAAGAAATAACGGGACTTGAACTCACCACCGGGGCTTTTAACCAGAAGTGAAGATAAAAACACAAAACTCTTGTTTCCGCTGAGAGATTTGGTTTCTTCTCTCGGGTTTTTCTCTGGACTTTTTTCTTTTAAAATGTTTAATTTGGGGTTCAAACTGAAGCCCTGCAGCTGTCCGAGCCTCGCCCCGCGCGCACACCGGAAACCCCCCCCCCCCCCAGCTGCTGGAGCACAAGATAACAACACAGGTTCCGGTCAGGAGTTTCAAAGTAAAAGCAGCAAGGTAAGCAGTTGCATTTAAACCAGTGGTTCTCAACCCTTTTTTTGTCTGTGTTTGTTAGACACACACCACACACACACACACACACACACCACACACACACACACACACACACACAGACATAGTCATACACACATAGTCACACACACAGTCATACACACACACACCACACACACACACACACACACAGACATAGTCATACACACATAGTCACACACACAGTCATACACACACACACACACACACACACACAACACACACACACAGACTAGTCATACACACATAGTCACACACATTCACACACACACACACACAACACACACACACACACACAACACACACAGTCACACACACACACACACACACACAGTCACAGTCACACACACACATAGTCACACACACCACACACACATAGTCATACACACACACAACACACACAGTCACACACACACATACACACCACACACACATAGTCACACACACCACACACACATAGTCATACACACACATACCACACACACACAGTCAACACACAGTACACACAACACACAACACATCACACACACCAACAATAGTCACACACACACACACACAACCACACACACAAGTCACAACACACACACCACACACAATACAACACACACTAACACACACACACCACACACAGTCACCACACACCACACATATAGTCACACACACAAAACACACACACAACACACACACACATAGTCACACACACCACACACACATAGTCATACACACACACATACACACACCACACACAGTCATACACACACATACACACACACACATAGTCACACACACCACACACACATAGTCACACACACACCCACATAGGTCATACACACACATACACACAACCCCACACACACATAGTCAAACACACCACACACATGGTCACACACAACCCCCAACACACATAGTATACACACACATACACACACATAATAGTCATACACACATGGTCACACAAAAGTCATACACACACACACACAGTCACACACACCACACACACATAGTCACACACACACACCACACACATAGTCAAACACACCACACACAGTCACATACACACACACACATCTGTTATTGTTATAATAATTATTGTAGATATTATTGATATAAAGAATCATATAACTGAATGAAGAGTATTCAACGGCTACGTTGATTGACTTATTAAAGATAAGTGATTGACACTTTTTGGAGACATTTCCAAACATAAACATAAACATGATATACACATATTACCAAACGCAACAACACAGCATTATATTTTTGATAGATTTCATGTGTTTTTCTTCTGTGCATAGGCTAAATATTGGTATTTCAGTATACCCACCACAATACAATATACTACACTGCTTTGTTGCGTTTTAATGGATAATAACTCACCTTTTCTGCCAGTTTTATTTTGAAGGATTAACAAGACTTCCGGTAAAAACTAGACCTGTTTGGTGCAGGTTTTTTTTAATCTGAAGAAATGAGATTTTCCCCCAAAAAACACAGCAGAGTGAAACTCTCCCTCTAGTTCTAGTTTCTTCTTCTTCTAGGAACTATTATTAACTGTTCAAAGCATTTCACACACATTGATTCTGTCACATGAATACATTATAATGTATATATTATATATAATATTATGTTTAAAATTAAAGGTTTTAAATTAAAATGAGACCTTCAAGTGCAGGACCGGTGTCTGTTCAGTCTGTCGGTTACACTCTCGTCTCAGTTTTCACCTTTTTCTCCTCCAGCGTTGTCTCAAAAGTCGAAATAAACGCTGAAAATGTCAACGTGAAACTTTGGAAAAAAACCCACCAAAAACATTTAAAAAAAAAAAAGCACCCACGATGTTTAAAAAGTGAGAAAAATGTGTGAAAAAAGCAATATTAATGTTGAAAAAAGTGACGTGAGATGCTCTACTACTCATCCTCGGGTCAAATGACTCATTTTCAGTAAAAAAAAAAAAGAAGAAGTTTTTGTCTCAAAAAATGGGCCGTTGAAATAAACGTTAAAAATGTGAGAAAAAGCAACGATAATGTTTAAAAACGTGACCGAAACTTAATTTTAGTTTCCTCATGGTTGACGGGAAGACAACACAAGGGTTATGAAGCCAGAAGTTATCTTCATACAAATTTATTTCATGTTCATATACACAAAAGAATACACACAATAAGTGAAATTCTGGACAAAGACAACGGATCAACAGGTTTTATGAATGACTGTTGCTGCAAATACAAAAACAATGTTATTTAAGTTTAAATAAAGTTTTAATTCCAGGAAGTTTTAGGGACGATAGAGCGAGACGTTGCGAGAGATTTTTGGGGTTTCTGTGTCGGCTCAGGTGTCAGTGTGTGTGTGTGTGTGTGTGTGTGCGTGTGTGTGTTGTGGTGTGGTGTGTGTGTGTGTTGAGTGTTTGTGTGTGTGTGTGTGTTCTAGTGCTGTGTTGTGTGTTGTGTGTCTGTGTGTTAGTGTGTGTGTGTGTGTGTTGTGTGTTTGTGTGTCTGTGTGTGTCTGTGTGTGTGTGTGTGTGTGTAGTCCTGTGTGTGTGTGTGTGTTTTCGTGTGTGTCTGTGTTGTGTGTCTCCGTGTCGTGTGGTGTGTGTGTTCGTGTCGTCCGTGTGTGTGTTGTGTCTGTGTGTGTGTGTGTGGTTCTGTGTGTGGTGTGTGTGTTGTGTGTTGTCGGTGTGTGTCTCGTGTGTGTGTGTGTGTTCAGTGTGTTCGTGGGTGTGTGTCTCAGTGGTGTTGTGTGTGTGTGTGTGGTGTGTGTGTGTTCGTTGTGGTGTGTTGTGTGTGGTCTCCGTTGTGTGTGTGTGTGTGTGTTCATGTGTGTGTGTGTCTCGTGTGTTGTGTGTGTGTGTGTGTGTTCGTGTGTGTGTGGTGTCTGTGTGTGTCTGCTGGTGTGTGTGTTGTCTCGTGTGTCTGTGTGTGGTGTGATGTCTCCGTTGTGGTGTGTGTGTGGTGTGTGTGTCTCGTGTGTTCGTGTGTGTGTGTTATTGTCTCGTGTCTGTGTGTGTGTGTGTGTGTGTGTGTGGGTTGTTGTGTGTGTGTTCGTGTCTGTGTGGTGTCTCGTGTTCGTGTGTGTGCTGTGTCTGTGTGTGTGGGTGTCTGGTGTGACGTGTGTTGGTGCTGTGCTTGTCTGTGTGTGCGGGTTGTCACGTGTGTGTGTGTGTCTTGTCTCCGTGTGTGTGTGTGTGTTGTTGTGGTGTGTGGGGTGTGTGTGTGACTCACAGTGGTGAGAGTCTGTAGTTGTGATGGTCTCCGTGTGTTGTGTGTGTGTGTGTGTGTGGTCGTCAGGCGTGTGCGGACCTAAGTGAAGGCCCGGCGGACCGGGGAGTTTGCATGTCCGGTCAGCTGTTGGACTTCATCCACGAGTTGGCCTGCAGCAGCGTGTGCCACCACAGGCCAACCTAGAGACGTCAGCGAGAGACTCCGCCTCAGTGAGACGTCGAGGCTCGGACAGTGGATCTTCACCACGGGGGGGGGACGGAGAAGGACACACGTCAGCAGAGGGACAGACGCAGAGAGACGTCAGCAAGAGACGGACACAGAGAGGGACGGACGAAGGGGCAGAGGGACGGACGAGAGAGACGGACGCAGAGGGAAGGAGCAGAGGGACAACGCAGAGAGAGCGCAGAGAGACGGACGCAGAGAGGTAGCAAGAGGGACGACGCGAGAGACGTCAGCAGAGAGACGTCAGCAGAGGGGACGGAGCAGAGAGACGTCAGCAGAGAGACGGACCAGAGGGAGGAGCAGAGGGACGGACGCAGAGAGACGGACGCAGAGGGACGGACGCAGAGGGACAAACGCAGAGAGACGTCAGCAGAGAGCGGACGCAGAGGACGTCAGCAGAGGGACGGACGCAGAGAGACGTCAGCAGAGAGACGGACGCAGAGGGACAGACGCAGAGAAGTCAGCAGAGGGACGCGCAGAGAGACGGACGCAGAGGGAAGATGCGGAGGACGCAGCAGAGAGACGTAGCAGAGGGCACGGACGCAGAGGCACGAGGGACGTCAGAGAGGACGGACGCAGAGAGACGTCAGCAGGCGACCAGAGAGACGTCAGCAGGAGAGACGGACGCGAGGGACAGACGCTACAGAAGTCCAGCGTTGACGCGAGGACGGACGCAGAGGGCTGACGCAGAGAGACGGACGAGAGCGACAGAAGCCGAGCGTCTCAGAGGCGACTCAGACGAGACGACGAAGAGCATCGTAGCACCGAAGGCACCCGATACAGGCTGTCTTCAGTGAAGCATCTGGAGGCTACTTCAGGAGCTGGAGAGTCATCCGTCAGCACTGAGGGAGGGCAGTTGAGTGCGACGACTGTGTGAGGATTCGTAGCATCTCGAGGAACTTGCAGATCTGCTAGAGCAAGTGCTCCATTAGCTACACCTTTGGTGGCTAGCTTTCAGCAAGCTACAGGAACCACTCGTTAAGGAGGTACTTACGCGTACAGAAGTCTCTCGTTTGCATCTCGTTAGCATCTCGGAGGCTACTTAGACGTACAGAAGTCTCATCGTTAGCATCTCGGAGGCTACTTCAGACGTTACAGAAGTCTCCGTTAGCATCTCGGAGGCTACGCGTACAGAAGTCTCTCGTTAGCTTTCCTACATCCGGAGGCTACTTCATGACGCTACAGAAGTCCTCGTTAGCATCTCGTTAGCATCTCGGAGGCTACTTCAGACGCTACAGAAGTCTCTCGTTAGCATCTGTTAGCATCTCGGAGGCTACTTAGACGTCTACAGAAGTCTCTCGTTAGCATCTCGTTAGCATCTCGGAGGCTACTTCAGACGATACAGAAGTCTCTCGTTAGCATCTCGAGGCTACTTCAGACGCTACAGAAGTCTCTCGTTAGCATCTTGTTAGCATCTGTTAGCATCTCTTTAGCATCTCGGAGGCTACTTCAGACGTTACAGAAGTCTCTCGTTAAAATCTCGGAAGTAGCCTCCGAGATGCTAACAAGATGCTAACTTTAGCATAGATAGCTGCAACGTTTCTGAAATGATTTCCATCTTCTGTTATTGTTCGTAACGAGAAAACTTTATTATTTCATGGATTTCACAAATTTCAGTATGACAGTTGTGTCGTAAACCGTTTTATCTGAGCATGCGCGACTCACATCGGGAGTGACACTCCCGAGGTACCAGGTGCTCTTGAGCAAGGCACCGTACCCCACTCAACCGCTCAGGGCACTGGTCCAACACTGGCATCCCCCCCCACGCTGACATCTCTCCATTAGTGCTGATAGGTCCTGTGTGTGTGTTGTGTGTGTATGTGTGGTGTATGTGTGTGTGGTTTTGTGTGTGTGGTGTGTGTGTGTGTGTATGTGTGTGTGTAGGTGGTGTGTGTGTGTGTCTCGGTGTGTGTGTGTGTCTCGGTGTGTGTGTGTTGTGTGTGTGTGTGTGGTGTGTGTGTTGTGTGTTTGTGTGTGTATGTGTGTGTGTGTTGTGTGTTGTGTGTGTGTTGTGTGGTGTGTGTGTGTGGTATGTGGGTGTGTGTGGTGTGTGTGTGTGTGTGTGTGTGTGTGTGTGTGTGTGGTGTGTGTGTGTGTGTGGGTGTGTGTGTGTGGGTGTGTGGTGTGGTGTGTGTGTGTGTGTGTGTGTGTGGTGTGTGTGTGTGTATGTGTGTGTATGTTGTGTTGTGTGTATGTGTGTGTGGTGTGGTGTGTGTGTGTGTGTATTGTGTGTGTGTGTGTGTGTGTGTGTGTGTGGTGTGTGTGTGTGTGGGTGTGTGTGTGTGTGTTGTGTGTGTGGGGTGTGTGTGTGTGTGTGTGTGGTGTGTTGTGTGTGTGTGTGTGTGTGTATTTCAGGCCTGTGTGTAGTGATTTCTAACAGAAAACAGAGTGTAAATTCAAATTAAAATCCACTAAACTGACAAATTAAATGAATCAAATTAACAGAGTTGTCACCCTCACCTCCGTCAGACATGCTGCTGCCCTTCTCCTCCATCTCCTGCTTCACCTTCTCCAGCTCCTCGCTGATCTGAAACAGAGAAACAACAGAATGGGGCTCCGTAGACTCCCATTCATCTTGACCCCGATCCCCCCCTAGTGGAACTCTGGTGGAACTGCAACCAGATCTGGTCCAATGGGGATAAACAGGGCGTGACGGGCCGTGTAGTGATATGAGAACGCGTGATGCGTTCACTGACCTCTGCCAGGACTCTGGTCCTCTCAGTCACCCCCCCGCTGGCCTGCTGGTAGCGCTCCTTCGCCTGGTGGAGAACACAGGTTTGTTACCATTTACTGAGCCTCCGTCTTAAACTGACACTTTCACCAGACGCTTGGTAATATACAAATAAAATGGATAATAGATCATTTTAATTCTATAGTTTATAGCTGACTTCCTATTGGCTGTTGAACAGGAGACGTCTCTTACGTCCTAAAACCAGCCTCTGGAGACTCCACAAGTTGACTTCTCTATTGGCTGTTGAACAGGAGACATCTCTTACGTCCTAAAACCAGCCTCTGGAGACTCCACCAGCTGACTTCCTATTGGCTGTTGAACAGCAGACGTCTCTTACGTCCTAAAACCAGCCTCTGGAGACTCCACCAGCTGACTTCCTATTGGCTGTTGAACAGCAGACGTCTCTTACGTCCTAAAACCAGCCTCTGGAGACTCCACCAGCTGACTTCCTATTGGCTGTTGAACAGCAGACGTCTCTTACGTCCTAAAACCAGCCTCTGGAGACTCCACCAGCTGACTTCCTATTGGCTGTTGAACAGCAGACGTCTCTTACGTCCTAAAACCAGCCTCTGGAGACTCCACCAGCTGACTTCCTATTGGCTGTAGAAACAGGAGATGTCTCTTTCGTCCTAAAACCAGCCTCTGGAGACTCCACCAGCTGACTTCCTATTGGCTGTAGAAACAGGAGACGTCTCTTTCGTCCTAAAACCAGCCTCTGAAGACTCCACCAGTTGACTTCTCTATTGGCTGTTGAACAGGAGACATCTCTTACGTCCTAAAACTAGCCTCTGGAGACTCCACCAGCTGACTTCCTATTGGCTGTAGAAACAGGAGATGTCTCTTACGTCCTAAAACCAGCCTCTGGAGACTCCACCAGTTGACTTCTCTATTGGCTGTTGAACAGGAGACGTCTCTTACGTCCTAAAACCAGCCTCTGGAGACTCCACCAGTTGACTTCCTATTGGCTGTTGAACAGGAGACGTCTCTTACGTCCTAAAACCAGCCTGGAGACTCCACCAGCTGACTTCCTATTGGCTGTAGAAACAGAGACGTCTCTTCGTCCTAAACCAGCCTCTGGAGACTCCACCAGCTGACTTCTCTATTGGGCTGTGTGAACAGCAGACGTCTCTTACGTCCTAAAACCAGCCTCTGGAGACTCCACCAGCTGACTTCCTACTGGCTGTTGAACAGGAGACGTCTCTTTCATCCTAAAACCAGCCTCTGGAGACTCCACCAGCTGACTTCCTATTGGCTCTTGGACAGGAGACATCTCTTACGTCCTAAAACCAGCCTCTGGAGACTCCACCAGCTGACTTCCTATTGGCTGTTGAGACAGGAGACTCTCTTCTCCTAAAACCAGCCTCTGGAGACTCCACCAGCTGACTTCTCTATTGGCTGTTGAAAACAGGAGACGTCTCTTTACGTCCTAAAACCAGCCTCTGGAGACTCCACCAGCTGACTTCCTATTGGCTGTTGAACAGCAAGTCTCTTTAGTCCTAAAACCAGCCTCTGGAGACTCCACCAGCTGACTTCCTATTGGCTGTTGAACAGCAAAAGTCTCTTACTAGTCCGAAAACCAGCCTCTGGAGACTCCACCAGCTGACTTCCTATTGGCTGTTGAACAGCAAAAGTCTCTTACGTCCTAAAACCAGCCTCTGGAGACTCCACCAGCTGACTTCCTATTGGCTGTTGAACAGCAAAAGTCTCTTACGTCCTAAAACCAGCCTCT
Source organism: Etheostoma spectabile (assembly GCF_008692095.1). NCBI lineage: Eukaryota > Metazoa > Chordata > Actinopteri > Perciformes > Percidae > Etheostoma > Etheostoma spectabile. Next base: position 24,741,415 of record NC_045744.1, read on the forward strand.
GGAGACTCCACCAGCTGACTTCCTATTGGCTGTTGAACAGGAGACGTATCTTACGTCCTAAAACCAGCCTCTGGAGACTCCACCAGCTGACTTCCTATTGGCTGTTGAACAGGAGACATCTCTTACGTCCTAAAACCAGCCTCTGGAGACTCCACCAGCTGACTTCCTATTGGCTGTTGAACAGGAGACGTCTCTTACGTCCTAAAACCAGCCTCTGGAGACTCCACCAGCTGACTTCCTATTGGCTGTTGAACAGGAAAAGTACTCTTACGTCCTAAACCAGCCTCTGGAGACTCCACCAGCTGACTTCCTATTGGCTGTTGAACAGGAGACTATCTTACGTCCTAAAACCAGCCTCTGGAGACTCCACCAGCTGACTTCCTATTGGCTGTTGAACAGGAGACATCTCTTACGTCCTAAAACCAGCCTCTGGAGACTCCACCAGCTGACTTTCCTATGGCTGTTCAACAGGAGACATCTGCTAACGTCCTAAAACTAGCCTCTGGATACTCCCCAGCACATCTAATGCCCATGTTCAATAAGTGTTCATTTTCTGCATGATCTGGTCGAACTTTGGGGTTGTACAGTAAATACTTTAGTTTCATTTCCAGACACGTCTAATAAGAGAACAACAGATTTCTGTTTTCACTGTTTCCTGAAACCTTAAAACCCTGAGTTGAAGTTTACGCCTTGGTTCACCTGCGAGCTTGCTGACGTGCGACTCCTGGATCAGATGCTCCAGCTGGTTGTTGATGTACTTCTCTCTGCTGCCCACCTTCTCCAGAGTCTTCCCGATGTCCTCCTGCAGTTTGTCCAGGTAGCTCTGCGGAGACATGACAGGAGACAGCACAGGACTGAAGATTAAAAAAGGATGTTTTCCGTATCGTTGGAGGAGAATTCTGCTGTCGTTTTTAACTCTCAGTCCATCAATTTCTTCCTATGTTTTCATTTCTGCTGAATTTCAGGAGACTTGAGTGTTGTTGAGTAACAACGAGCCGTTTCTAAATGGACTGTTTCCTGGAAGAGACGTAAAATTACAAAAAAAATTACAGTCCGACCGATATATCGGCGGGCCAATATTGTCAGCCGATATATCCGATATTAGCCCTACTGCTAACGTTTGGTGAATTTAGGAGAAAATCTACAGACACAAATAGACAAAGTGTAGTAAAATAAACAACTAAGTGTGTATTAGGATGTTGTTTTTCCACCACTAGTCTAAAATAAGACCTGATATGGAAGCTGCACGTTGAACGCACCTTGGCCTCTTTGAGCGAGGACTTGATCCCGTCTTTGTGTTGATGCATCTGGTCCACGTGGATCCTCCAGTCCTGTAGACCAACACACACACACACACACACACACACACACATAAAAACAAGTTATGGAAAATAGACAACAGCAGCAACTGCTGGGAAACTGCAGGTTGTAAATCCTTCAAAACAGCAGATTTCATCCTGAGCTTCATGATATTTATTGGTATTTGATTTAATGCCTTGGTTAAATTGACAGAAACATATTGTTAACATCATATCCACAGCTGATCTGTGACAATATCTTAATTACACATTTTGCTTTGTGCCAAATCTGCACTTGCCCGATGCTTTTTAGTAAGGGTGTGACGAGATCAAAACGTGACGAGATTTCTCGTCGAGGTGACAAGTCGTCTCGTGAGGCGATGTGACGTCAGCGTGATGGAGCGTGAAATTACTACTGAAGATCCCCCGCCACTTTTAAATCATTTGTGTGGCAACATTTTGGTTTTCCTGCGGAAATGATAAACGGCGAAAGAGTGACAGACAAGACGAACACAATATGTAAACATTGTAAGAAAAAAATGCCGTATACCCAGAGGTGGGTAGTAACGAGGTACATTTACTCCGTTACATTTACTTGAGTAAGTTTTTGAAAAAATTGTACTTCTAGGAGTAGTTTTAAATCACTATACTTTTACTTGTACTTGAGTAGATTAGTGAAGAAGAAGCTGTCTTACTCCGATACATTAGGTTACAAATGAGCTCGTTACTCGTTACCACGCGTCATTGTTTTTACCCCCGCGTACGTCTCATTTTAACGTTTTATTTTGACAGAGAGAGAGAGTCTTCCGCTGAAGGCTCTACCACGTGACTGTGCTTACCAATCACACGTCGTTGTTCAGTCACGTGACCATACTCGGTTCAGCAGCGCGACAGGTTAGCTTTACAGTCGTAGCAAAGCAAAGACGTTCAGAATCATACGTCGCCAAGGCACGCAGACCCCCCCCCCCCCCCCCCCGCCTCATAGTGAAAGCGTTGTTACCTTTTAGAAAAGTGGAAACAAATGGACATGCGAGCGTTCAACACTCACATCTAACCTGAGGAGACGTACGGTGGTTCTAACCTGAGGCGACGTACGGTTGGTTCTAACCTGAGGAGACGTAGCGGTGGTTCTAACCTGAGGAGACGTAGCGGTGGTTCTAACTGAGGAGACGTAGCGTTTGGTTCTACCTGAGAGACGTAGCGGTGGTTCTAACCTGAGGAGACGTAGCGGTGTTCTCAACCTGAGGAACGTAGCGGTGGTTCTAACCTGAGAGAACGTAGCGGTGGTTCTAACCTGAGGAGACGTAGCGGTGGTTCTAACCTGAGGAGACGTAGCGGTGGTTCTAACCTGGGAGACGTAGCGGTGGTTCTAACCTGAGGAGACGTAGCGTGGTTGTAGTTTCTGCTGGAGAGGTGGATGTTTGTCTTTTGGTTACATACAGTATGTTTTACACTGCAGCATCCATCAAAATTTGATGTGACAAGTCTCTCAGTAAGCCTATTTGTAATTAATAAATTAATTTTAATTTATTTTTATTGATTGGATGAACTATAATTTGCCTAAAGATGATTATTTTGTATTTTTGTCGGTCTGATTGATGCTTGTGTTGAGAAATAAATCAGACGTTACTCAACAGGTACTCACTACTTGAGTAGTTTTTTCATCAAGTACTTTTTTACTCTTACTCAAGTAATTATTTGGACGACTACTTTTACTTTTACTTGAGTCATATTACTCTGAAGTAACAGTACTTTTACTTGAGTACAATTTTTGGCTACTCTACCCACCTCTGCGTATACCGCGGCTAACACGAGCACTATGCAAACACGCTTCCAGCACCACCACAGCTCTCTACTAACTACTGCCCCCGCGACGAGAACATTAAAAGGGCAAACAACTGTAAAAGCCTTTGCATCTCTGCCACCGGTAAGTAGAGACATAGTTACTGCCCAAAGGTCTCAACTGCTGCCAGAAACAGCCGACATGCTGATATTCTTGAAAAAGAACATGACTTATATCTCAGGCTGTTCTGTGTAGTTTCTCTCTTTTTCATGCTTGAAGAAAAAAATTGTTTCTGTTTGCACTTGTAGTTTTGAGAGAGCAGTACTTTGGTTATTGATACACCTACTGTTTGCATTTACAGTGTGATTTTTCTGTTATTTACACATTTATTTTATTTATACTGTTTATTTTTTTATGTTCGGTTTGTGGAAAGGAGTCAGATTCCTCGTGTGAAACTGTCACGGGGCAGAAGCCGGTTGGTAGAGTTTATACAAAACATTTTGCAGCGTTTGCGCGTCCTTTTACTGCATAGAATTCATTAAAATAGTAAAAAAAAAAAAAAAAAAGTTAAATAACATTCATCATTAATAGTTGATTTCAAAATGCACCTAGATTGATTTGCACTTTGTGATTTTTCAGTTGAATAAAAAAACTATTTTCTCATTCATATATTTCATCGAGGATTTCTTTAAATTTTTTTTAAAAATCTCGTCTCGTTCTCGGGAACCCAACCTCGTGATGTGTCTCGTCTCGTGGAGGAAGCGTCTCGTCACACCCCTACTTTTTAGAGACGCTCCGACACCGATACCAGAATCTAAAAGCCTCCGATACTACAGCCAGACCGATATTATCGGCCAATATCGGGCATTTCCCAAACTATCGGCATCAGCGTTTATAATGGCCGATAATAAATACATTTTCATAAAATAAAATGAAAAACGCCCTTCAACCGTGTTGAGTGTTTGCGCTGCGTTTGTCCACCAGGGGGCGCTGGTGTTGACTTCCTGTCGACCTGCAACTCTGTTTTTCTGGGTTGATATTTTAACATTTTGTTGTTCTTTTTCTCGTTTTTTTTGTCAATTTTATTTCTATTTTTTATCACTTTTTGTGACTTCTTTTAATTATGTTTTAGTCAATTTTTTAAAGTTTTTTTTACATCGTATTTTTTTTTTTTATAGTTTTTGATGTTTTTTTGTCACTTTTTTCTGATTTTTTTGGGGTCACTTTTTCAGCGTTTAAAAATGAACGTTTTTGTAGGTTTTTTTTTCCAACATTCGTCACTTTTTTCGGCGCTCTTTTATCATGGTTCTGAAACAGAAAGTTTTTGTAAGCGGGTCAAATCCGAGGACAACAGGAAGGTCAAGTTTCATATGAATTTTTATTTATCACAACTTTAATTTATTTTGATGTTTCTCTGTTCTGTTGTGACAGTAAAAAAAAAATAAAAAATGTAAAGATCTTTTTTTGGGGGCTTTTCCACCTTTATTTGATAGGAGAAAGGGGGGCGAGAGGGGGAAGTAGATGCATGAAATCCTCGCAGGTCGGATTCAAACCCTGGACCTCTGCATCGAGGCACAAACCTAAAAGTATACGTGCGCCTGCTCTACCCACTGAGCCAACCCGGCCACAACAAGACAACCGCATTTGTCCCAATCTAACGCCCAAGATTTGTCATTTTGTCCAAATCCACATTCATTTAAATCCCCTTTTCTGTGGATATCCTTGCATAATCTCCCCCCCTCCGTACCAACGTCCTATCAGACTCTCTTGACTCAGAACATGAGGCTTTTTACTGAATCTGTCTGGGTGACAAGCACAGACGTGTGTTTGGATCCAGTGTGATTTCGTGTGAGTATTTTAAGAATCCAGCTCTGGTCTTGGGCAGAGAAGTTTACATTTTCAGTGCATGAATGAACGCCACCTAAAAATACCTAACCCTGGTGTTGTCAAACTAACCCGGGACTTATTTGGGGTTTTAAAAACAATTCTGAAATAACATTTTCCTTCATAATCTATTAACAAATATCGTCTTTATCTCCATATCCAACAGCTGAGATAACATCTATGTTTAGGGAATGCATCAGTCTCTACTAGCACACTATTAAACATGGAAGTGGGGTTTTATCATAAGGTTATAATTCATGTTAAAAATCCACTATGGAAACAACATAAGTGTCATATCCAGAATAATGTTCTGAGTCAGGAATACATGTTTATCACAGGAAATAAGGAAAGGACGCTGATCTCAGGTAGAAAACATGGAACTTGGACCATTTTTCTTCTTGTAAAAATTTGAAATGGGTCAATTCGACCTGAATACCGTACGAGGGTTAAACATTTACACCACAACTAATTACAAGATAGATATTTATTGATCCAACCAAAATGGGAAATTACAGTGTTCCAGCTGCAAAATCAGTCACACAGCTCAGAATATAAATATAATGAAATACCAGGATACAACATACATTACATACATACAATATAGATGGAATAATAATAGGATATAATACAAGAACAAATGTTTGAATATACACAAGTTGTGAATACAAAAATGTGCAAGTGCTTAACTAGTAATGATAAATATGCAGATAAACCTGTTGTGCAGGTTGCATTAGTGCAGTATTGTGATGTCAGAGTCTTATCAGCACCCAGTGATGAATTGTTAAAGTTTTATTGGCTATGGTAGCCATGCGACATGTCAATGTACATCCCATAATGATTGATTGACAGCTGATCTCTGAGCAGTGAATAACCAGGTCTCAGAAACAAACATGGAGGCAAAATGGACGCCAAATTTAACCGTTAAAAGATTTTTTTAATAAAAATGTTTAGTATTTTTTTCAGTTCATCTTTAAAAAGACTTCTGTCTATTTCAGTTGACACAACTCAGCCGTGTCTTTGTAATAATTGAACCAGAGTCCAGCGTGGAGCGGCTGAGTGAACGTGGTCTGGACTCTGTGGAGGAGGGTCATGGTGTCACCAGAGACGCTGTAGAAGGACAGGACACCTGCACCGTGATCCAGGTACACTCCCACTCTGGAGGACCAAGGCCCTGAGACGGGGGTCTGGACATTGTTGTGCAGAAAGGTGTAACTCATGTTGCCGCAATACAACGCCCAAGACTTATCATTTCCCCCGAACACACATTCGCTGGACCTCCCGGCTCTGCTGATGGTCTCGTATGCGACTGCTACGTTACCCGGTCTCCTTCTCCAGTCCACCTCCCAGTAACAACGTCCAGTCAGAGTCTCTCTACTCAGGACCTGCCAGAGATCTGTGAATCTGTCTGGGTGACTGGCATAAGGCTGTTGCTCAATCGTTACCGTGGCTTTTCTTTCCCCCCCGTATAACAGCAGATATTTGTTCACCGTGTTTGGATCCAGTGTGATCTCACGTGAGTATTTTAAGAATTCAGCTTTGGTCTCGGGCTCTTGTGTCTCTCTGCCCTGGATGTGTTGTTGAATCTTCAACTTCCTCGGCTTCACGGCGACTTCAGCTGACGCCGAGACGGTTTCACGGCCTTCACGTGTGTCCAGAGAGCAGATGTTCTCCTCAAGACCCTTGGAGGGCTCCACCAGCTTGTGTTTCTTGAATGTCTCTGATTCATAATGAGGCTGAAGGTGTTTCTCACAGAAAGAAGCCACACACACCAGACAGGACTTGATGGCTTTGAGTCGTCTCCCGGTGCAGACATCACAGGCCACGTCTTCAGGTCCAGCATAGCAGTGATCAGCAGGAGCGGCCTGGAGTCCGGTCTTCTTCAGCTCCTCCACTAAATCTGCTAACATGGTGCTTTTAACCAGGACAGGCCTCGGTGTGAAGGTCTCCCTGCACTGAGGACAGCTGTAGATGCACTCACGGTCCTCTTTGTCCCAGTGGGCTTTAACACAGTTCATGCAGTAGCTGTGTCCACAGGGAATAGTCACCGGGTCCTGCAGGAGATCCAGGCAGATGGAGCAAGAAATTCTTTCCTGGTCCAGTTGAATGCTTCTCTGCGCCATGTCACCTCTCTGCGACACCTGTCTGACTGTGACTTACCTGTGACTCTTATAAAAAGGTGTTGAATGGCTTAACAACACTGGGAGGAGTTATCAAGCTTTTCTACATTCTCATGCAAAATGAAAACCTGTTCCACATCTAAAAACACAACTCAGGTATTGGTAATAGCTCCATGTTTCCCCGACTCATTATAAACATATCTAAGAGTCTTTATACTATTTTGACTGGTTTTGCTTTGTGTTTATAAAGTACGGCAGTATATAGTATTATATTCAGCTGTTACTCTGAATATTAATTCAAAGTTTCTCCTTATATTTCAACCCTGAACTCACTTATTTTTTGCCAGCCTTAGAGCCAGACCATCACAAATGGGGGTCCCGTGCAGGGCTGTAGTACTCAAGTCCGGTCTTAGACTCGAGTCCAGACCCGAGACTGTTTATCTATGGTCTCGGACTTGTCTCGATCTCGCTGGTATTTGGACTCGGACTTGTCTCGGACTTCCTACTATTTGGACTCGGACTTGTCTCGGTCTCGCTAGTATTTGGTCTCGGACATGTCTCGGACTCGCTAGTATTTGGACTCGGACTTGTCTCGGTCTCTGGTCTTGCCCAATATGGCTTCTGGTCTGGACCGAGTCCAGGTGTCTTTATTATGTTGATAATAATATTGGAGGGAAAGTGAAACCCAAAATGATTGTCTTGATACTGTCATGCATAAGACCTTTATTCTGTCCTGGACTCGGTCTTGACTCAGACTCAAACCTCTTTGGACTTGGTCTTGGACTCGACTAGTCCTGGTCTTGGACTTGTCTTGGCCTCGACTAAGGTGGTCTTGACTGCAGCCCTAGTCCCGGGTTCAACCCCCATTCGTTACAGTCTGGCTCAAGGCCGGCAACATAAAGGGAGGACCACACACACACACACACACACACACACACACACACACACACACACACACACCACACAACACACACACACACACACACCCACACACACACACACACACACACACACACACACACACACACACACACCACCAAAGTAGTTCATGTAACTCCCACAACTAAGCCATAAGCTAACTAAATCTTTTCTCTAGATATAATTAATTTTGACTTACAGGCGTTTGAGACCACGGACCATGATATGTGAAATAATTAGAGTTTCTTATCACAACAAGGTGTTTGTGAATGGATCCTGCCAGATATTGCACTTCATGCCATGTTGGTTTACAACCATCATCATCATTTTATCTGAAGGGGAAGGAACGAGGAAATAGAGAAATTACTGTAAACAGAGCGGAGCTTGATGTGTTTGACAGCAGGAGGAAGAGGAGGAGGAGGAGGAGGAGGAAGAGTTGTCAAGCTTTTCTACATTCCAGTAACCAACTCAACATCTTTTTATTTCTATTTTTAAATGTAAAATACTTCTTGTATTCGTTATAATTTGATGGCCCTATGTTTCTCTAACACGTCCTGAAAGTCTGGCGGGTTTTCTTTTACTGGTCAGAAACACAGAGATTTTTTTTTTAAATAGCATCACAAGACTTGAGACACGAGTTTGGACTTTGTTGTTATAAAAGATATATCCGCTAACAACATCCAGTCGGACTCTCGTAAGATTCAGCTTATTTGACATTATGCAACACAGGGAAGCAGAAGTTATTTTTTACCTTCTGTGTAATTTTAACTGTTTAAGTCATTTAACAGTATCCTAACCAGGGGCGTAGCTACGTGCATGTGTGTGTGCACGTGAGCAGTGAAATCGTGGCTCGTTATTCAACCACTGTTCCCACAGTGGCACGTTTACATACTTCAAATCAACATTAAATTTATGATAAAGGGCTAAAAATAAAAAACACATGGAGAACATGACAATACAAAATAAAAAAAAATAAAAACAAGAAGGAAAAAGGGCAAGAGTTCAATCAAAAGCTCTCCTAAAAAGGTGGCTTTTCAGGCCACGCCTTACTATAAAACGGGGCGACCGCTAGCTCACCCAATGGGAGCGTGCGCCCCATGTGGGCCGGGTCTTTTGCAGTGGCACGGGTTCAAGTCAGACCTGCGCCCCTTAACTGCGTGTCCTCCCCCATCTCTCTCCCCCCGCCTTTCCTGTCTGTCCATTGTCACTTTAATAAAATACCCCAAAAACAATCTTTAAAAAAAGATTTTTTTTGCTGTCTTTTTGTCTTCACTAGTTAACAGTTAGGTAGCTACAGGCTCCGGAGCTAACGCCCGTCACTCTCTCACTCGCTGTACCACACACTCCGTGCCGTAACCAGAATATGCCCGTGCTTCAGACTTAGTCCACTGACGCACGTTGGAGGCTACGCAATGATCCTGACTAAGAAACTCACGTTTTACAGTGTGTTCTGGGGACAGGCAGCTAGCAGATAGTGAGGAGATGTTTTTTACAGTGTGTTCTGGGGACAGGCAGCTAGCAGATAGTGAGATGTTTTTTACAGTGTGTTCAGGGGACAGGCAGCTAGCAGATAGTGAGATGTTTTTTACAGTGTGTTCAGGGGACAGGCAGCTAGCAGATAGTGAGGAGATGTTTTTTACAGTGTGTTCAGGGACAGGCAGCTAGCAGATAGTGAGGAGATGTTTTTTTACAGTGTGTTCTGGGGACAGGCAGCTAGCAGATAGTGAGGAGATGTTTTTTTACAGTGTGTTCTGGGACAGCAGCTAGCAGATAGTGAGGAGATGTTTTTTACAGTGTGTTCTGGGGACAGGCAGCCAGCAGATAGTGAGATGTTTTTTACAGTGTGTTCTGAGGACAGGCAGCTAGCAGATAGTGAGATGTTTTTACAGTGGTTCTGGGGACAGGCAGCTAGCAGTAGTGAGATATTTTTTACAGTGTGTTCAGGGGACAGGCAGCTAGCAGATAGTGAGATGTTTTTTTCAGCGTGTTCAGGGGACAGGCAGCTAGCAGATAGTGAGATGTTTTTTTAACAGTGTGTTCAGGTGACAGGCAGCTAGCAGATAGTGAGATGTTTTTACAGTGTGTTCTGGGGACAGGCAGCTAGCAGATAGTGAGGAGATGTTTTTACAGTGTGTTCCAGGGGACAGGCAGCTAGAGAGTTTAAGTGGAGGCAAGATGTGTATTTTTTACAGTGTGTTCAGGGGACAGCAGCTAGCAGATGTGAGATGTTTTTACAGTTGTTCAGGGGCAGGCAGCTAGCAGATATGAGATGTTTTTACAGTGTTCTGGGAAGCTAGCACTAGTGAGAGTTTACAGGTATCCAGGGACAGAGCTAGCAGATGTGGATGTTTTTACAGTATGTTCAGGGGACAGCAGCCAGCAATAGTGAGATGTTTTTACAGTGTGTCCAGGGGACAGGTAGCTAGCAGATAGTGAGATGTTTTTACAGTGTGTTCTGGGGACAGGCAGCTAGCAGATAGTGAATGTTTTTTACAGTGTGTTCAGGGGACAGGCAGCTAGCAGATAGTGAGATGTTTTTACAGTGTGTTCGGGGACAGGCAGCTAGCAGATAGTGAGGATGTTTTTACAGTGTGTTCTGGGGACAGGCAGCAAGCAGATAGTGAGGAGATGTTTTTTTACAGTGTGTTCTGGGGACAGGCAGCTAGCAGATAGTGAGGAGATGTTTTTTACAGTGTGTTCTGGGGACAGGCAGCTAGCAGATAGTGAGGAGATGTTTTTTACAGTGTGTTCAGGGGACAGGCAGCTAGATACTTCCTTAAAGCAGCCCTTGAAACTTCTTGATAATTTACCTTTGAGTAAAACCAAAGCTGCAGCTTTTTTAGAGTGTTGTTGTTGTTGTTTTGTGCTTTTGAGGCACCTTCACAATAAGAGCGCGTACCTTGTTGTCTGTCCTGACGGTGACTTTGAGTTGCGCCAGGACTCGCTCCACCTCCAGGTTCCACTCTGCTGCATCCACCGTGGACTCAAGGATCTCGTCCGGCTTGGAGGACGGTTCCACTTCCTGTCAGAGAACAAACAACATGGCCGCACAATGTATCGCTTTTTTTTTTTGCTGTGAAAACAATCAAATGACAAAATAAGATACAAACATACTGAAAGTACACATTTGTCCACCAAGGATGAATTTCAAGAAAGAGACTTCAGATCAGTATTAGGGACCACTAAGGTCTATATAAAGAACTTCAGATACAGATTAAGGACCACTAAGGGCTATACCAAAGAGACTTCATATACAGTATTTGGGACCACTAAGGTCTATATAAAGAGACTTCAGATACAGTATTAGGGACCCTAAGGTCTATATAAAGACTTCAGATACAGTATTGGACCACTAAGGTCTATATAAAAGAGACTTCAGATACAGTATTAGGGACCACTAAGGTCTATATAAAGAGACTTCAATACAGTATTAGGGACCACTAAGGTCTATATAAAGAGACTTTTTAATACAGTATTGGGGACCACTAAGTCTATATAAAGAGACTTTTGATACATATTAGGGAACCACTAAGGTCTATATAAAGAGACTTTAGATACAGTATTAGGGACCACTAAAGGGCTATATAAAGAGACTTCAGATCCCAGTATTAGGGGACCACTAAGGTCTATATAAAAGAGACTTCAGAAAACATATTAAAGGGGGCCACTAAGGTCTATATAAAAGAGACTTCAGATACAGTTTAAGGACCACTAAGGTCTAAAATAAAAGAACTTCAGATACAGTATTAGGGACCACTAAGGTCTATACAAAAGACTTCAGATACAGTATTAGGACCACTAAGGTCCCATATAAAGAGACTTCAGATACAGTATTAGGGACCACTAAGGTCTATATAAAGAGACTTCGATACAGTATTAGGGGACCACTAAGGTCTTATAAAAAGACTTCAATACGTATTAGGGACCACTAAAAGGGTTTTATAAAGAACTTTGATACATATTTGGGGCCCCCCAAGGTCTATATAAAAAGACTTCAATACTTTAGGGACCCAAGGCTATATAAAGAGACTTCAATACAGTTTAGGCCCTAAGTCATATAAAGAGACTTCGAACAGTATTAGGACCCACTAAGGGCTATATAAGAACTTCAATCAGTATTAGGGGCCACTAAGGTCTTATAAAAACTTCTACATATTAGGGCCACTAAGGCTATATAAGAGACTTCATACAGTATTTGGGACCACAAAGGTTTTAAAGAGACTTTATACAGTATTGGGACCCTAAGGTTTATATAAAAAAAAACTTAGATCATTAGGGGGCCTAAACCTATAAAAGAGACTTCGATACAGTATTAGGGGGCCCCTAAGGGGCTTATAAAAGACCAGATACGTATTAGGGACCCCTAAGGTCTATATAAAAAGACTTCAGATCAGTATTAGGGACCACTAAGGTCTATATAAAGAGACTTCAGATACAGTATTAGGGGACCACTAAGGTCTATATAAAGAGACTCAGATACAGTATTAGGACCACTAAGGTCTATATAAAAGACTTCAGATACAGTATTAGGGGACCACTAAGGTCTATATAAAAGAGACTTCAGATACAGTATAAGGGACCACTAAGGTCTATATAAAGAGACTTCAGATACAGTATTAGGGGACCACTAAGGTCTATATAAAAGAGACTTCAGATACAGTAATTGGGGACAATTGCTTCATCATCATCATCATCAAGTGTTGCAGAATGAACGTTCATCACACCCAAAGTCTTTGAATGCATCACATCTCCAGGTGAACTTACAGTGTGAGTGGTTCGTAACTTCAGGGTCTCCAGGTCCATCACGTTCTCCTCCTCATCATCAGGCTCCTCCTGAGATTACACAACAGATACTTAGGAGCTTAAAGGTGCAGTAGGTAAAACTTATAAAACTAACTTGCTGTCATATTTGCTGAAACTGACCCTATGTTCCAGAAGAACTACATGAATTATGTAATTTAACCCTTGTGTATGGATGGATAGATGGATGGATAGGTGGATGGATGGATAGGTGGATGGATAGGTGGATGGATGGATGGATGGATAGGTGGATGGATAGGTGGATGGATAGGTGGATGGATGGATGGATGGATAGGTGGATGGATAGGTGGATGGATGGATGATGGATGGTGGATGGGTGAAGATGGATGGATGGATAGATAGATAGATGGATGGATGGATAGATAGATGGATGATGGATAGATGGATGATGGATAGATGGATGGATGGATAGATAGATATAGATAGATAGATAGATGGATAGATGGATGGATGGATGGATGGATGGGTGGATGGATGGATGGGTGGATGAAGATGATAAATGGATGGATGGATGAAGATATGGATGAAGATGGATGGATGGATGGGTGGATGAAGATATGGATGAAGATGGATGGATGGGTGGATGAAGATATGGATGAAGATGGATGGATTGATGGAGAACAAAGGGACTTATAACACCCTGCGGTGACCCTGATGTTACATATATTTTTTAGAGAAGAGGACTGGTGGTTACAGTTAAATGAAGCTGGGACACCTACGATCATCTCCTCCTCTACTTTGCTGAGTGTGAGCTCTGCGTCGTCCTCGACAACAGACTCTTCTTCTGTGGTTTCTGTTGGGTAGTTTGGTCTGGGGAGAAGAGAAAGGACAGGAAGTCAAAAAGACAGGAGCACAATCAGCTTCTCCTCGATCAAAAGACAAAGGCAGATCCATCGGCAAAGGTATGACTGACCGACTTCAGGGCTGTAACTAGGGATTATTGGGGATTATTAGGGAAACTAGGAAACGTTATCGCAATTTTCATATCGTGCGGCCCTAATGTAAAGATAACATGAATTACAAAGAAACTCTAATTCTCCCATTTTAAATTCATCTTTACAGCTCGATATCTGAATGTGACCTGATGTCCAAATCCAAACTGTGAAGGCTTTTGAGAAAGAACGCAGAGAGAGAGAGAGGAGAAGAGAGAGAAAGAGATAGATATATAGAGAATATATATATAGACAGAGAGAGATAGAGAGACAGAGAGAGAGAGAAGAGACAGAGAGAGAGAGAGACAGAGAGAGAGAGACAGAGAGAGAGACAGAGAGAGAGAGAGAGAGAGAGAGAGAGAGAGAGAGAGAGAGAGAGAGAGAGAGACAGAGAGACAGAGACAGAGAGAGAGAGAGACAGAGAGAGAAGAGAGACAGAGACAGAGAGAGATAGAGAGACAGAGAGAGAGAAGAGACAGAGAGAGAGAGAGACAGAGAGAGAAGAACAAGAGAGAGGAAGAGAGTAGAGAGAGAGACATAAGAGAGAGACAGAGAGAGAGAGAGACAGAGAGAGAGACAGAGAAGAGAGAGACAGAGAAGAGATACGAGAACAGAGAAGATAGCATAGAGAGATAGAGACAGAGAGAGAAGAACAGATAGAGAGTAGACAAGAAGAAGAGACAGAGAGAGAGAGAGACAGAGAATAGAGAGAACAGAGATAAGAGAACAGAGAGAGAGAGAATTGTAGATAGTAGATAAATAGATAGAGAAATGAGAGATAGATAGATAGATAGATATTTATTGATCACAAAAAAAGGGATATTCTAGTGTTCCAGCAGCAAAATCAGTCTCACAGCACAGAATATAAATATAAATGAAATACTAGGATACTATATACATGAAATAATAATAGGATACAATACAAGAACTAATATTTGAATATATACAAGATGGGAAAGCAAAGTGTGCAACTGCTTAAATAGTACGCTAACATGTAAATAACCCTAAAGTAGTGCAGGTTGCACTAGTGCAGCACTGTGGAGGGAAGTGAATTAGTGAATCAGTGAATCAGTGAATCAGTGAATCAGTGAATCAGTGAATTAGTGAATTAGTGAATCAGTGAATCAGTGAATCAGTGAATTAGTCCTCAAGGATAAAGCATAAATGAGAAATGTCTCCTACCTTCTGAAGGAGAAGCCCCTCCTCTTCAGAGCCTCCTCAGCCAGCCGGTCCAGCACGAAGCAGACGTGTTCCCCTGAACCGGACTTCAGCTTGGAGGGCGGGAAGTCCACCTTGACCCCCTGAGGGACACAGGGACGAGACCAATGAGTCCCGGACAGTCTCAAAGCTGCAGAACAGCGGCTAACAACGAGGAGTCTTTAACCCTCGGGTTGTCTTCCCGTCAAAATTGAAAAATCAACACTTTTTTTGAGGCTTTTAATCAACGTTTTTCAACTTTTTCTTAAATACTTAATATTCTGCAATATCTTGCAATTTATGACCTTTTTTCCAGCTTCTAATTATTCCCAATTTTCTAATGACGTCCCCAAAAGGAAACTTCTCAACATCTGTTTCATCTAAAAAGAAGTTCATATCACTTCAATGTTATCGCTGCAGAACGGGACAAACTGACCAACACATATATAATAAATAATATATAATAACAGACCCATACTTGACGTCTGTGTATCAGTAACAGTATTGACCCCACCCCCAGTTTCCAGAAAATCCACCAAAGTTACAGCCTTGACCCTTAATAGTTAGTCTTAACACACATCTGAGAGTTAACCCTCATGTTTTTCCTCGGGGCAAATTTGACCCCCCCCCCCCCCCCCCCAAAAAAAAAAATAAGTGCTGAAACTGTCAACATAAGAAATATCAAATAACTGGAAAAAAACATCTGAAAAACGAACCCAAAATATTGAAAAAATGACAAAAATTGTCGTAAAAAGCAATAATAGGGTTGATTTTTGTTTTTTTTGAAGACTTTTAAAAAGCACCTTACTACGGTGTTTCCTTTAGGATTTTGTTTAGCCATGCAGCATGCATCCAGCGGGTATGTCCGAATATCCACTTTACGCCAGAAAAGGGAGAGGACGTATTGCTCCACCACAGCTATAGCCTTGACTCTAAATATCTAGTCTTAACACACACATCTGAGAGTTAAGCGCCACTCACGAAGGCCCTGAGCTCTGCCAGGATGTTGGCCACGGTGGCGTTGGGCTCGTCGTACTCCTGGGGCTCGGGGAACGGCCTCCCCGCCTCGTTGATGAGCCACGCCGCGATGATGGTGAACATGAAGAACTGCTCGCCCGAGTTGAACGCCAGATACGGACTGGAGACAAAGTAATGCCTGGTGGTAGGGGACAAGACGGGAGAGATCAGACAGGGTTGGACAGCCAGGGGGAGGGTTTTCTCTAGTACTGGTCTTTCAGTAGCTTCGGTTCCTAACCCTCATGTTGTCCCATGTGTCCCCATGTTGCCCTCATGTTGTCCCCATGTTGCCCTCCTGTTGTCCCCATGTTGTCCCCATGTTGCCCTCATGTTGTCCCCATGTTGCCCTCATGTTGCCCCAGTTCCCCCATGTTGCCCTCAGTTGCCTCATTTGCCCCATGTTGCCATCCTGTTGGCCCTCATGTTGTCCCCTGTGCCCTCATGTTGTCCCCATGTTGCCTCATGTTGTCCCAGTGGCCTAAATGTGTCCCTCATGTTGCCCTCTTTGCCCTATTTTGTCCCCTGTTGTCCCCATGTTGCCCTCATGTTTCCTCAGGCCCTCATGTTGATCCATTTTGCCCCCTTTCACCATGTTGCCCCCATGTTGCCCCCATGTTGCCCTCATGTTGCCCTCATTTGTCCTCAGGTTGTCCCATGTGTCCCCATGTTGCCCCATTTGCCCTCATTTTTGCCCTCTGTTGTCCTCATTTTGGGTCCCCATTTTGTCCCCATGTTGTCCTCTGTTGCCTCATGTTGACCCATGTTGTCCCCAGTGTCCCCTTTGTTGTCCTCAGTTGTCCTCGTGTTTCCCCGTGTTCCCTCGTTTTGCCCCCGTGTTGCCCCCTGTTGTCCCCGTGTTGTCCCCGTTTGTCCCCATGTTGTCCCCAGGGTTGCCCTTTGGGTAAAATTGACCCGTTGTCCTATATCAATGTTTTTTTTTAAACTACCCAAGTGTAATTACCCCAAATAAAATAATGCTCTTTGGCAAGTACAATTCTCTACTTTCCATCAACCAGGGCTGTAGTACTCTAGTCTGGTCTTGGACTCGAGTCCGGACTCAAGACCGTTTTTCTATGGTCTCGGACTTGTCTCTGTCTCTGCCACTGGTCTTGCCCAACATGGCTTCTGGTCTGGACCGAGTCCAGGTGTCTTTAATATGTTGATAATAATATTGGAGGGAAAGTGAAACCCAAAATGATTGTCTTGATACTGTCATGTATAAGACCTTTATTCTGTCCTGGACTCGGTCTTGTCCTGGTCTTGGACTTGACTAAGGTGGTCTAGACTACAGCCCTGCTATCAACTATCAAGTGTACACCCCCCCCCATGTTAAAATACAAGGGGTATACCCATGTTAAATTCCCATTGAGGCAGACAGATTTTTATTATTAATCTTTTTCTTTTTTTAATTAAGGCATTAAGACCAATTTCTTCCTCTTTTTATTCAACTTTAGCCTGGGGTCATATATTTATGAGCCCACTGGTTTCTCCAAACGGAATTTTTGGGTGTTTTCACAGTCCCCCCTTTCGTTAATTTTTGCAGCCCTCCCGTTATACTGCGAGGTAAATTTTTCACCCGGGCATTTTTTTTCATTTGGTTTGGCCCCGAACTTCCTCCTCCTTGTATTTAAGCACCTTCAGCTTCTCCGGGGACACTCCCTCCCCGAAGAGTGGGGCGGGGGCCCCGGGGCCCCGGTCCCCTCATCCCCCCGTCTACCTCGCCGCCATCCCCTGGCCCGCCAGTCACACAGCCTAAATGTGTAAAATAAAAATCCCGAAACAGTTTTCCCGGGGTTCATTAGCCACCTACTAGCCCCCTAGCTACCCGATTTTTTTAGCCCTCCCCCGTTGGGCCAAGGGAAACCCAGCGCTGACGCTACGGCTATGTGGCTAACGTTTTCGCCCGGAAATCATTTTTAAAAACTTTCCCTTCTGACTCCCTCGTTTATGAAATTTTTTACATTTTTGCCCTTTTTAAGGTTCTACGGGTAAAAACCCCAAAATCCGACCAATTTTTTGGTAATTGCAGCCCCCTTAAAAAAACAACCCCGGTAGCCGTTAAATCCCCTTGCAGGGACTAACAAAACCACGTCAACGGTTTTCCCGGGTTCGAAAACTTTAAACCCCCCTTGGGTCGGCCCCCCTGGGGGCTAGTACTCGTTTTCCTTCGTTATTGGATTGTTTTGGGTTTTGGCGGGAGGTTGGGGATTTGGTTTTGGATTTCTGATGAATACCCCGGTACGCCCCAAAAAAAGGCCGAGTAAAGGGGGAGTAAAGGGGAAAATGCCTTCCCCTTTAACCCTTGCTCCAGCGCCTAAAATAGCTAGCAAAGTTTTCTTCCGTTTTACCGCAGAATAAAAGGGCCCTTTTTTTATTTTCCCCTGCTGGTTAAAACCCAAAAAATAAAAACCCATCAACACGCAATTTTTTAAGTAAGATATCAAGAAATTTTTTTGTTATTTCTTAAGCTATTAGAACATTACGATCCCAAAAGGGGGTTTTTTAGCACCTTCCCAAAAAAGTGTCAGGGGGGCAGAAAGGAAAAAAAAACAAACAAAAAAAAAAAACAGAACCCAATGCCAAAGAACTGTCTATTTAATCTATTTTGGTTTTAATGAAATACTACATACTTTTTTAGGAAAAATTTTGGTAGGGACATTTACTCCTAAAGCTGTTTTGGATGAAGCATGAAAATACTTGTAATGGGGGAGTATATATTACTCAGGGGCCCGCAGTTCCCCTTGGGGGTTTGGGCCCCCAACGGTGGGTCAGGGGGACTTTAAAATCCACTCACCAGGCTTTGTACCACCCGTTCTGTTTTGCCTTTATAAAGGGAAAAAAAAAAATGCACAGTATCGTTCTTGAAGTTGTTAAAAGACAATTTTTTCGTTATGAAAAAATCAATAAAACTCCAAGGGGGCCCAACGGCCCCCCTCCCCCACCCAGGATCTCCACCCCCCCACCTTTTAGAGGAAAATATATAAAAGACGTCTTCTTATTCTGTCTTCCACCTCTATCATCATCATCCATCTCCCCATCCACCCCTCCATCCCTTATATTTTTTTTTTTTTTTTTTTAATTTTAAAATTTTATTATTTCCCCCCTCCATCTTTTCAATCTTTATCCCTCATCCATCCCCCTCTTCCTTTTCCCCCCCTCTACATCCCCCTCTATCCATCCATCCATCATACTATCCATCTCCATAACCATCCCTCCTCCACCATCCTCACCATCCTATTTCCTATCCCTCAACCTCCATCCCCCTATCCCCACCATCATCACTACCCTCACTATCATCTATCCTCTCCATATCCCCTTCCACCTTTTCCCCACCAAACATCCCCCATAACCCCGTCCCTCCATCTTCCCTCCCCCTATCCCCTATCCTCTCCATAACCTCCACCCCCCCCCACCGTCCATCCATCCATCCAACCACCTCCATCTCCATATACCTTTCCCTCCACCTCCATCCATTCCCAAAACCACCCTCCCTCATCTAATCTAATCCTGTCCATCCCCCCATTACTACTATTCATACACCTATACTTCCCCCATCCCTCCCCCCCACCCCTCCATCCATCCATCCTCCCCCATCCCCCATCAAACCCAGGAAATGGGGAGAAATTGTTGAAAACCCGAACAACATTTGGGAATAACAAACCCCAAGGAATCCTAATTGTCATTGCTTTTGTCACCACAGACAAACGGCTCCAACTTAAACCCCAAAAAGGGGTTTTTTTCTTTATCTTTTTCACATAAGTAAAAACCTAAATCATTCTCCCTTTTTACGTTTGCTGTATCAAGCTCTGACTCATCCTTCCATACATTTTATTACTACACAATTTTTATATATATACACAGGATTTATTCCCCCTAACCTGCCCCTTACCCCCATGAACAGTACGAACAAAAGGGCCTTTTTTTGTGAATTTTTTTTTAATAATTTTTGTCCCCCACCCCCCCTCGGGCAAACCGGGGGGAACGGGGGGGCGGGGGGGTGCTTTTTTTTTCTGCCTGTTTGGGCTACTCCCAGTGGACTTCCCGCTCCGCTGAGGAGCTCACTAACAACCCTCGCCTCAAACGGGGGGGATGTAATCACCAAAACCAACACCGGGGTGGATACACGCAACAAAGGGGGTATTCACACTTTTGGGGCATTGAACCAATTTAACTAAAAATTTTTTAGTAACTACGCAAAATTTTTGGGCATTACTGTGAATTCTTTTTTCGTAAAGGACCCACTCCCTTTCTATTTTATGTATTTTTTGGGATGCTTTGACTACTGTATTTTTATTTCTTTTTTCTTTTGTTCGCTGTCTGTTTTTCTTCCGTCTTTCTGACGTTCTGTCTCGTCTTTCCTTCTATCTTTCTACTGTCTTTTATATCTGTCTCTGTCTTTCTTCTGCTATCTTTCTATCTGTCTTTTAATCGTCTCGGGCTTTCCTGCTAATCTTTCTCTCTGTCTTTATATCTACTCTGTCTTTCCTTCTATCTTTCTATCTGTCTTTTATATCTGTCTCTGTCTTTCCTTCTATCTTTCTATCTGTCTTTTATATCTGTCTCTGTCTGTCTTTTTTCTTTCTGTCGTTCTGTCTTTCTAACGTTCTGTCTCTTTCTTTCTGTATAGATACAGTAGTTTACTGCACTATTTACATGTACTATAGTGCCTATATTGGGATTTCAACTGTAAAACGTAGACTACTGTGCAGGAGTGTAGACAAAACCACCTTTAGTTGAGTCCAAGACAAGTCCAAGACCAGGACTAGTCGAGTCCAAGACAAGACCCAGTCCAAAAAGGTTTGAGTTTGAGTCAAGACCGAGACCAAAGAGGTTTGAGTCTGAGTCAAGACCGAGTCCAGGACCGGAATAAAGGTCTTATGCATGACAGTATCAAGACAATCATTTTGGGTTTCACTCTCCCTCCAATATTATTATCAACATTATAAAGACACCTGGACTCGGTCCAGACCAGAAGACATATTGGGCCAGACCAGTGGCCGAGACCGAGACAAGTCCGAGTCCAAAGACTACAGAACAACACTCATCAGTCTGCAGCTGGAGACACACGTTTACTGGACAGATGGTTCATCAGAAAGTAGATCCAGCTAAAGAGAAAATGAATGAAAAAAACAACATTGAAACAATTAAAGAAACGTTAAAAGATAAAGGAATGTTGGAAGAAGTTTTTTTTCTGTTATTGTGGAGGCAACGAGAAAATCAAGCAAGCCAGATGATTAATTGTTATGAAATCTATCATCTGGGTGTCAGATGCAGCAGATGTTGATGAATCTCCTCCAGATGCAGACCTGAGTCAGTCTTTGCACCAGTGGTTCCCAGTCTGGTCGGTTACAGCTAACTATTTTAACCGTTAGCTCACCATTTCAACCCCAAGCTAACTATTTCAACCGTTAGCTAACTATTTCTGCCGTTAGCTCACTATTTCAACCGTTAGCTCACTATTTCAACAATAAGCTTCTATTTCTGCCGTTAGCTCACTATTTCAACCGTTAGCTCACTATTTCAACAATAAGCTAACTATTTCAACCGTTAGCTCACTATTTCAACTATAAACTAACTATTTCAACCGTTAGCTAACTATTTCAACTATAAGCTAACTATTTCAACCGTTAGCTCACTATTTCAACTGTAAGCTAACTATTTCAACCGTTAACTCACTATTTCAACTATAAGCTAACTATTTCAACCGTTAGCTCACTATTTCAACCGTTAGCTCACTATTTCAACTATAAGCTAACTATTTCAACCGTTAGCTCACTATTTCTGCCGTTAGCTCACTATTTCAACCGTTAGCTCACTATTTCAACTATAAGCTAATTTCAACCGTTAGCTAACTATTTCAACTATAAGCTAACTATTTCAACCGTTAGCTCACTATTTCAACTATAAGCTAACTATTTCAACCGTTAGCTAACTATTTCAACTATAAGCTAACTATTTCAACCGTTAACTCACTATTTCAACTATAAGCGAACTATTTCAACCGTTAGCTCACTATTTCAACCGTTAGCTCACTATTTCAACTATAAGCTAACTATTTCAACCGTTATCTTACTACGTCAACTATAAGCAAAGTATTTCAACCGTTAGCTCACTATTTCAACTGTTATCTTACTATTTCAACTATACGCAAAGTGTTTCAACTATAAGCAAACTATTTCAACCGTTAGCTAACTATTTCTGCCGTTAGCTCACTATTTCAACCGTTAGCTCACTATTTCAACTATAAGCTAACTATTTCAACCGTTAGCTAATAATTTCTGCTTTTCAACTCAAGAATTAGGTATAATTTCCTATAAATGAGGTTTATTGACCATAAATTCCAAAGATAAGTGTACATATAGTAATGAGTTTGTGTCAGTGGTGTTTAAACATGTTAGTGAAAAGAAGCGTTACACGTCAAAAAAGTGCCAAAAGAGACAAAAATGTTCGAAAAAGACAAGTTCAGTTTTGACCTGGGAGGACGATGCAGGGTTGTTAACCTGAGCCAGGCGGTAACGATGCAGGCAGCCGGGGGGGGGGGGGGGGGGGGCCTCGCCTGAGGGCCTGCAGGAAGCTCATCATCCCACTGGGCGTCATTGAGAGAGGCTATTTATGCCTTTTTGCTCAAAATAACTGCTATCTGAGAGTCATTATTTCACTGGATACTTCCTAAAAGGGGTGCTAGGTGACAGTTTCCCTGCTCTGCAGCAATAAAGGACCATGTGGGGGTTGATGTGGCTTTCACTGTAATGATGAGGCTCTGTGAGTTATTGCAACGTGTTTGACAATAAATTACAAATTCCCCATTTACTTTTATTTTTAGAGGGTAAATGAATCCCGGTCTACTGGGTGTAAGTCCTGTATTTGTTTGATTCATCCGCCCCCCCCTTAACCTAACCTGCCTCGTTACGCAAAACCATAAATATATAAAAAACCATAAAGAACTCGGCGCTCTTATACATCGTCACATCACTTCCTGCTTTGCTCCTGTCATAATAACTACAGCCTCTAGGGGGCATGGTGACAATAACATAAATAGAAGTTGTAATTGCTGGTTGAACAATCAACTTATGTGGCCGTTTTTGTGGGGTCTCATTGTTTTTAGAGCTGTTTGTGCTTTTTGTTTCAAAACTTTACACTCCATACTTTACATACTCAGCTTTAAGGAGTCTCCCCCTGCTGGAGATCAGATATAATGCAGCTTTAAGGAGTCCCCCCCCCCCCCCCCCCTTCTGGAGATCAGATATAATGCAGCTTTAAGGAGTCCCCCCCCTGCTGGAGAATGAATATAATGCAGCTTTAAGGAGTCTCCCCTGCTGGAGACCAGATATAATGCAGCTTTAAGGAGTCCCCCCCCCCCCCCGCTGAGATCAATATAATGCAGCTTTAAAGGAGAGTCCCCCCCTGCTGGAATGAGAATTAATGAAAGCTTTAAGGAGTCTCCCCCGCAGGAGATCAGATATATTGCAGCTTTAAGGAGTCTCCCCTGCTGGAGAATTCAGTAAATGCCAGCTTTAAGGACGTCCCCCCCTGCTGGGGGGATCAGATATAATGCACTTTAAGGAGTCTCCCCGCAGGAGACAGATAAAATGCAGCTTTAAGGAGTCCCCCCTGCTGGAGATCAATATAATGCAGCTTTAAGGAGTCTCCCACCCCCGGAGATCAGATATAATCCCAGTTTTAAAAGGAGTCCCCCCCCCCCCCCTGCTGGAGATCAGATATATTGCAGTTTTAAGGAGTCCCCCCTTGCTGGAGACCAGATAGAAAGCAGGTTAAAGACACATTTTCAGCACTTTGCCGAACCAGACGCATTATCCATTAATAATGTCACTTTCATTGCCCCTTTTTAAAGAAGCGCATTCAGGTGTTTTAATTGATCCTGTTGTGTTGAGCCCAGATGTGCTTCATTATTATTCCTCTTCCTCTGCCGCCGTGTCAGCGCTCCTCTCCCTAACACACGCTGTCACTTCTTTCAAAAGCTGGATTTGTCATTTTTGGAAAGAAAACACTCCCGTTCTCACAGCTCGATGAGTCATTATGTTCCCCGAAAAAAAAAAAAACAGTGACGAGCAAAGCGATTAGATCCCACGCACTGAGAGCTTGTTTCACACACAGTCTGCAGTGGCAAGATTTTACATGTCTGGGGACCAGGTTTCTGAGCAGAAGAGCAGTTCCAAAAATTAATAGAGATTTTCATTTTTTAAACCAAATTTATTTTGATGTTTTGAATGGAAGCCAAGAGCTGCCGTACTTGGAATAGACCGGAGGTCTCTGTCTATCATGAACCCGCATTATATCAAAACATACAAGTAAAAGGAGAGTGTTCTTTTGGTTTTGTTTTACTTCACGGAGCTACGTTATGTTCCACCGTCACGTGTGTAACGTGTGTTAATGTTCTTGTTGAAGGTCTCTCCGTCCTCGCAGATGAAGAAATAACAAAAGTTAACATCTTTAAAAAATATTAAGACTTTTTTTTTAATTCTACCATCTTCCCTGTACTGCCCCACACTAGGAGGTGAGGAACAACCCCCCAAATACAGTACAACTGCACATTTCCAAG
This sequence comes from Etheostoma spectabile, assembly GCF_008692095.1. Classification (NCBI taxonomy): domain Eukaryota; kingdom Metazoa; phylum Chordata; class Actinopteri; order Perciformes; family Percidae; genus Etheostoma; species Etheostoma spectabile. The sequence goes on from NC_045744.1 coordinate 24,765,942, forward strand.
TGTCCTTTTGATGCAATAATCCTTCATCCAATCAGCATCTTGATATGCCACACCTGTGAGGTGGATGGAGTATCTCGGCAAAGGAGAAGTGCTCACTAACACAGGTTTAAAGATTATTTTTGGGCGTTTTCCACCTTTAATTCTGACAGGATAGTCAGGGAGAAGCAGGAAATTACCAAGTCCCCGGCCCTGCGTTGGGCAAACCTCCGTAACCCGCCTTCCATGAAACCAACCCGCAATGCTCGTTAACCTTTTCCTTTGGGGAAAGTTTTGGGGAAATCAAAAGTCTTAGTTTTTTTGGCCTCAAAAAAGGGGGTAAAACCCGTTGTATTTTTGAGGTTATAAAGTTTTTGATCAATATGGGGACAAAAAAACGTACCTGTCATTTGAGCCTTCCAAAAAAACCCCAAACACCCACAACCGGTGAAACATTTTTCCTTTTAATCCTTTCCCCTTTTAATTAAAACAAAAAAGCCAATATTAAAGTTCCATATTAAAGACAATGTATATATAAACCGGAAAGGGTTTTTGTATAAAGCAATAACCTTTTTCTATTTTTTTTCCTAAAAGCCGAAAACAAACACCAACCCCACTGTATAAAAAAAAAAGTATTTTAAGCCTCACACAGCGAAATAAAAAAAATAAGTCATATCTAAAATTCTCAGCTTTTAAAAAACAATAAGTCATATCTATAAGTCCTCCTGAATAAAAAAATAATCATATCAAAACCCTCGCTGTAAAAAAGAAAATAACATACAAAAGCCTCGCTTTAATAAAGACATAACCTTCTATGTCCTACTGAAATAAAACAAAAAAATTCATATCTATAATTTCCTCAGCTGTAAAAAAGACAAAAAGCATTCTATAAGTCCTCACTGTAAAAAAGACAAAAAGTCATTTTAAGTCCCACTGTTAAGAAAAATCACCCAAAAACCCTTAGCTGTAAAAAAAGACAATTATTCTATAACCCCCAGCTGTAATAAAGACAAAAGCATTCTATAAGCCCCAAAACCTGAAAAAAACAAAATCATCTATAAGCCTCCTGAAATAAAGAAAATAATCATACTATAATTCCCCAAATTTAAAAAAAAGACAAAAGTCATTCATAATCCCAGCTGATAAACAAAAATCATATTTTAAAGTCCCAGCTTAAAAAACAATAATCTTCATAAGTCCTCACGTTAAAAAAATAAGTTATTTAAGCCCTCAGCTGTAATAAAAAAAAAGTCATATCTAAAGTTCACGAAAAAGCAAAATCATACATAATCCCCCCTTTAATAAAGACAAAAAGTCTTCTATAACCCCTCAGCGAAAAAAGAAAAAAGGCAAGGGGAGCTTTATCTGTAGAAAATTTTCAGCCAAGGCATTCAAAGTGTTTTCCCCAAACTTTAAAACAGAAAAAAACACAAGTACAAACAGTAAAATCAAAAATTTAAAAAAAAACCTTTAAAACCATAAAACTTAAAAAACAAAATAGAAACATTGGGCCAAAAAAACAAAAGAAAAAAAAGTACGGCCCGCAAAAAAATTTAAAAAAAAGAGCATTATTTAAAAGAAAGGCAGCACAAAAGAAAGGGTTTTAGCCTTGATTTTAAAAAACGAGAGTACAGCGGGATCGCGGGGTTTTGGGGTTTATTTCCGAAGAGGGAAAACTGAAAGCGCTTCACCCCTTTTTTTGACTCTGGGGGAAAAAAATAGACCCCCCTTTTTTTTTTCCCAAGACCTGAGAGGTCTGGGGGGGCATAGGTAGTAGAACCTGTCCCAGGGGCCTGAGATCTGGGGGGGGCATAGTGTATACGACAGAAATGATTTTGGACCTAAACCGTTAAGGGGTTTTATAAACTACAATAAAAAAAACAATAATCAATTATAAGTCCCACTGTAATAAAAACAATAAGCATATTATAGTCCTCAGCTGTAATAAAGACAAAAAGTTTCCATAAAGTTTCTCAGGGGGTTAAAAAAAAAGTAAGCAAAAAGGAAAAAAAAATTGAATCCAAAAAAGGAGAACCAGGGGGAAAATTGAAGCCAAACTAAGGAAACCAGGGGGGGGTGGAACACGGGAGGAAAATGCGCTGAGAAAATAAACGAAAAAACGAACTAGCCCTCATGCGCAAAGGGCAAAAAGGGTCAAACCTAGAAAAGGTAAACCCCGAGGTAGTACAAAGGGACAGGGGAAAAGGGGAATCAGTGAATCAATTAGGGCGGGGGGGGACAACAAAAGACGAAAATAAAACTAGAAAGCGGGCGACAAAACCAACCACCAAAAAAAGAACAGGGCCAACACCTTACCGGGGGAAAAACGAACAATACCCAAACAAAAACCCAAAAAAAAAAAGGGCAAAACACAAGGGGGCCAAAGAAGGTAAATAACCCAAACCCAAAACCCCCCAAAAACAACCCACGCTTCTAAACCAAATCATATCTTAGTCCTCAGAGGGAACTCCGATGGTGTTTCCAGGTGCGTGGGTACTGCGGGGGAATTATGGAAAAACTTGGAAATCTTAGGTCTCCCAGGAGCCCGGGGGTTGGCAATCAGGCTATCTAAAGTAAGGGACCAAAGTAAGGCAAATTTTTATGTTTCCAGTTTATCGCTGTCACAGAGCTCGCCGGGGTGTGTGAAAAGGGGAAATTTCCCCGGGGAGGGGGTCGGGGGGGGGGGTTTGGCTCCTAAATGCAGGATTTCAAGGGGGTTTTTCCCCCCGTTAAGGAGAAAACACAAGACTTTCACCAGGAAACAGGTGTTCATGTCCTGGAGAAGTTAGGAGAAACACAAGACTTTCACCAGGACAACAGGTGTTCATGTCCTGGAGAAGTTAAGGAGAAACACACCAGACTTTCACCAGGAACAGGTGTTCATGTCCTGGAGAAGTTAAGGAGAAAACCAAGACTTTCACCAAAACAGGTGTTCAATGTCCTGGAGAAGTTAAGGAAAACACAAGACTTTCACCAGGAACAGGTGTTCATGTCCTGGAGAAGTTAAGGAGAAAACACAGACTTTCACCAGGAAACAGGTGTTCATGTCCTGGAGAAGTTAAGGAGAAAACACAAGACTTTCACCAGGAAACAGGTGTTCATGTCCTGGAGAAGTTAAGGAGAAAACACAAGACTTTCACCAGGAAACAGGTGTTCATGTCCTGGAGAAGTTAAGGAGAAAACACAAGACTTTCACCAGGAACAGGTGTTCATGTCCTGGAGAAGTTAAGGAGAAAACACAAGACTTTCACCCAGGAAACAGGTGTTCATGTCCTGGAGAAGTTAAGGAGAAAACACAAGACTTTCACCAGGAACAGGTGTTCATGTCCTGGAGAAGTTAAGGAGAAAACACCAGACCTTCACCAGGAAACAGGTGTTCATGTCCTGGAGAAGTTAAGGAGAAAACACAAGACTTTCACCAGGAAACAGTGTTCATGTGCCTGGAGAAGTTAAGGAGAAAACACAAGACTTTTACCAGGAACAGGTGTTCATGTCCTGGAGAAGTTAGGAGAAAACACAATGCTTCACCAGGAACCGGTGTTCTGTCCTGGACAGTTAGGAGAACACAAGATGGGCTGTTATGATACGGTTGATATCAGGCATTATAATGGTGACTAAAAACAATATGTTAGTGATGCCGTTGCATAGTCTGTCCACCAGAGGACGCTCTACAACGTCCCTGTTAGTGATGCCGTTGCATAGTCTGTCCACCAGAGGACGCTCTACAACGTCCCTGTTAGTGATGCGTTGCATAGTCTGTCCACCAGAGGACGCTCTACAACGTCCCTGTTAGTGATGGCGTTGCATAGTCTGTCCACCAGAGGACGCTCTACAACGTCCCTGTTAGTGATGGTGTTGCATAGTCTGTCCCCCAGAGGACGCTCTACAACGTCCCTGTTAGTGATGGTGTTGCATAGTCTGTCCACCAGAGGACGCTCTACAACGTCCCTGTTAGTGATGGTGTTGCATAGTCTGTCCACCAGAGGACGCTCTACAACGTCCCTGTTAGTGATGGTGTTGCATAGTCTGTCCACCAGAGGACGCGTCCCTTTTTGTTAAGTTTCATATCTCAAATTTGTATTTTTCTACATTTTTATTTATCAAAACTTTAATATATTTTGATGTTCTGTTCTGACAATAAGACAAATTGTTATATTATTTTAGTGAGAACTCCTAAATAACTACAAATAACTAATGTTAGGGAAATCTGTTTGTTTTCTTACGCATTTCTGGATTTTTTAAATTTAAATATATAATGGCCAATATATCAGATTTTAGATATCGGTATCGGCCTTAAAAATCCTTTATCGGTCTACTACATCATACGCTCTTAATGTAAATGTAATCCATTCATGTAAATCAGGCTGCTGTTTCAGCTTCTTCAGGTAGACAGGGTTGATTTCTCCGATGCTGACAGTGCAGAAACGCAGCTTGTTTTTCGGACTCTCCCAGCCCCTTGTCTTCTATACTTTGACTTTGATAGCTCTTTTATTTTCGGGGTCTTGTAGCTGTCACAGTGGACAAAGAAGAAAAGACCACTACACCTCGCAGAGCCACGGTCTTGGCTTAATAGATGATTTTTTAAAAGAAGAAATGTCCTGGATTGTAACTGAAACTTTTCAGGTGACAAATGGAGTCAAACACAAAAGAACAGAATCCAGTTCTACAAACTCCCCCCCCCCCCCCCCCCCGCTCTGTGCAACAAAATGTAAATGCCAACCTGCGTACTACACTGCTGAACGACAAGTCAATCTCAGAACAACGGAGACCCCTCAGGAAACATCTGCAGGTTATTAAAGGGTTTTCTGCACAGACGTCAACCACGAAGGGTTCCTGCACTGTAAGAGAAGATGAAAACGTGTTAATGAAACCGAGTGTTGTCTTTTCCTTCTCCGCACTGGAACCACCCGAGGCCGTTTCTCTTCTACAGATTGCTTGAAGAACTCAATTTTGCTCGGCTAATGCATAACAAGCAGATGGAGCTGAACGCAATCACTCCACAGTGGCGTCTCTATCTCCTTCCCGCTGCCGCTCTCTCTGAAATAAATCAAAATTATGGTTTCTGGCGTCAGTGCAGCCACGCAGGAGAAGAAGCTCTGCAGACAGACTTCGTGTGGCTGAACCGGGGGAAGTTTAGAGACTTACTCCACCCTTGAAATACGCCCCGAAGGTGTTTGTTCAAGCTGCAATCACGACCTACATTTCTAGTGGTGGCTAGTGATGGCAGAATGAAACCAAAAATAGGTCAAAGGGACAAAAACTTTGGCCCATTGGTTCTGCTAGTGATGGCTGAATGAAACCAAACATAGGTCAATGGGATAAAACAGCGACCCAGTGGTTCTACTAGTGATGGCCGAATGAAGCCAAACATAGGTCAATGGGACAAAACAGCGACCCAGTTGGTTCTACTAGTGATGGCTGAATGAAACCAAACATAGGTCAATGGGACAAAACAGCGACCCAGTGGTTCTGCTAGTGATGGCCGAATGAAACCAAACATAGGTCAATGGGACAAAACAGCGACCCAGTGGTTCTACTAGTGATGGCTGAATGAAGCCAAACATAGGTCAATGGGACAAAACAGCGACCCAGTGGTTCTACTAGTGATGGCCGAATGAAACCAAACATAGGTCAATGGGATAAAACAGCGGCCCATTGGTTCCTGCTAGTGATGGCCGAATGAAACCAAACATAGGTCAATGGGACAAAACAGCGACCCAGTGGTTCTACTAGTGATGGCCGAATGAAACCAAACATAGGTCAATGGGACAAAACAGCGACCCAGTGGTTCTACTAGTGATGGCCGAATGAAACCAAACATAGGTCAATGGGACAAAACAGCGACCCAGTGGTTCTACTAGTGATGGCCGAATGAACCAAACATAGGTCAATGGGACAAAACAGCAACCCAGTGGTTCTACTAGTGATGGCTGAATGAAACCAAACATAGGTCAATGGGACAAAACAGCGGCCCATTGGTTCTACTAGTGATGGCTGAATGAAACCAAACATAGGTCAATGGGACAAAACAGCGGCCCATTGGTTCTACTAATGATGGCCGAATGAAGCCAAACATAGGTCAATGGGACAAAAAAGTGGCCCGTTGGTTTCTAGTTGTGATGGCCGAATGAAACCAAAAATATGTCCCCTGAACACACTGTAAAAAACATCTCACTGTCTGCTAAAAACCCAAAATTCAATAAAGTAGTGAACTGATCCTTGCAAGAAAAAACATATATGGAACCATCCATGTAGTATTTGGACAATTCTGATGAAATAACCCCAAATTTCTGATGTAGAAACTGTTGAAAACGGGTCACATTTGACCCCAGGACAACAGGAGGGTTAAGTTTGGAAGTAACATTTTACTTATTTTTACTTATGATTTGTATTTTCAAATGTATGTATGTGTGTATAATGAAATGTTATGAGTATTGTCAAAGAAAGATGGTAGGACCCCAGGAAGAATAGCTTTTAGTGTATGCTGAAGCTAATGGGGATCCAAATAAAACAAACAAACAAAACATGCCCAACGCTGGGAGGCCCTGAAGCCTAAAAAATTACAATTCAGAGACAATATTAAACTTATTATATGCAAGTATATGTAATGTAACTGATTACTCTCAAATGACCGTAACTAGTAATCTATATAATATACAGTATATATAATGGTATGTATCAGGGCTGTGGTACTCGAGTCTGGTCTTGGACTCGAGTCCGGATTCAAGGCTTTTTTCTGTGGTCTCGGACTTGTCTCGGCCACTGGTCTTGCCCCATGTGGCTTCTGGTCTGGACCGAGTCCAGGTGTCTTTATGATGTTGATGATAATATTGGAGGGAGAGTGAAACCCAAAATGATCGTCTTGATACCGTCATGCATAAGACCTTTATTCTGTCCTGGACTCGGTCTTGACTCGGACTCAAACCTTTTTGGACTCGGTCTTGACTTGGACTCGACTAGTCCTGGTCTTGGACTCGACAAAGGTGGTCTTGACTACAGCCCTGATAGTATGTAATACATTTTGGAAGTAACCTGCCCACCACTGGGAGACCCTGAAGCCCAAACAAAGACAGTACTTTTCCTGAGACTACTCAGAGCTCTGCAGATAAATCTTCAGGACTCAGCGAGCAGATAATTTCATTGGATGCTCAGACCACATAGAGTCTTTCATCGTCCCCCGTCTCTACGGGGTTTACGTTGCAGCTGGCCGGTTTGATTGGACTCCTTGAGGAAATATCATCCCCCGTGTTTGTTTTAGGGCCAATAAATTCACACTGGACAAACCGCTGAAGACGAGTCCGACTGTAAGTTCCCTCCGGAGAAAGCAGAGTGAGGGATGTCTCATTTAGACACCGATGCCGGGGAAAACCCAATCTGCAGGACTCTGCTGACTCAGGTACTGTAGGTCAAAGGTCAAAGTACATGGTTATATAGTTATATAGTTATATAGTTATACAGCACATTTACAAACAGTCACCACTGCCCCAAAGTGCTGTACAGAGAACAGCAAAAACACTGTGCACCTTTTCACTTGATCACTTTTTGTGTATGTGTATATATGTGTGATATATGTGTGTATATATGTGTGTATATGTGTGTGATATATGTGTGATATATGTGTGTGATATATGTGTGTATATGTGTGTGATATATGTGTGTGACATATATGTGTATATATGTGTGTGATATATGTGTGTATATATGTGTGTGATATATGTGTGTGATGTATGTGTGTATATATGTGTGTGATATATGTGTGATGTGTGTGTATATATGTGTGTGATATATGTGTGTGATGTATGTGTGTGTATATATGTGTGTATATATGTGTGTATATATGTGTGTGATATATGTGTGTGATGTATGTGTATATATATGTGTATATGTGTGTGATATATGTTTTATACATGTGTGATGGGGTGATGAGGTGAGGACCCAATGCGGAGAGAAGGAGGGAGGCAGGACAGGCAAACAGGCTTTATTGCAGTCTTTAACAAAAAACATCCACAAGAGACCCAAGGTCGGGGAAAATCCAAAATCCGAAATCCACAAACAGACAGGCAAGGAGCAGGGAAAATGCAAAAAACAGGAGACTACACGGGGAAAAACACGGGAAGCTCAGGAGGCATCAACGCAGACATGTGGCACAGGCAGACTGAAAATACAACAATGATCCAACAAGAAGCAGAGGAAACACTGGGGTTAAATACAAGAGGTAATTAGGTAATGAGGAACCAGTGAGACATCAGGTGAATCACATTAGGGCGGGCAGGGCAATCAGACAAACAAAGTGAAGCTAGACAGACAAGACAAGACTAGACAGGAAGCCGACTTCACAATAAAACAGAAGTGAAACACACAGACGCTTACCGGGGGAACGGAACAGGACACAGCAACAGGACCTGGGGAAAACACTGAGACATTCACAGGGAGGCAGAAACGGGAAAACAAACCACAAAAACCCAAACCACAAACAACAGTGTGTATATGTGTATATATGTGTGATATATGTGTGTATATATGTGTGTACATGTGTATATATATGTGTATTTTTGTGATTTTTGTGTGTATATTTTTGTGGGTAATGTATATTTGTGTGATATATGTGTGGTACGTGTGTAATATTTTTTTGGGGTATTGTTTATACTGTGTGTTTTACGTGGAAATATGTGTAAAATGGGGTGGTTAAAGTGTGTAATATTGTTTATATGTTTTGATATTGTTTTGTACATGTGTATATTTGTGTATAATTTTGTGTATATTGTTTTATGTTGTGATATTTTGTTTATATGTGTGAAAATTTGGGTTTTAAAGTGTGGTAATTGTGGGGAGGGAAAAGGGTGTAAAATATGGGGTGGGATATGTGTTAAAATTGTGGGGTGAATATGTTTAATATGTGTGGGATTTCGTGTGAAAAATTTTTGTAATTGTTTTTTGGGACGTGTGGATATTGTGTTAATGTTTTGATATTTTTGGGGGCATGTGTTAATATGTTTAAGGGGGTTGATAATGGGGGTATAGTGTTTGATATAGTATAAAATATTTTGGATATATGGGGTTTATGTGTGATATAGTGTGGTTTCGGGGTTTTTATTTATGTTTATAGTGTTAAATTTTGGGTTGGGTATATGTTTATATTGTGTTAAAACGGTGAATATGTTTTATATATGTGTGGACTGTGTAAAATTGGTGGGAATATTTTGGGATTTAGGGGTGTACATGTTTAAAATATGTGTGTACCTGTGTTTAATGTGTGTACATGTGTATTATGTGTATATAGTGTATATGTGGGGATATAAAGTTTGTGTCATTTGTAATATGGGGGGTTTTATTTGGGGTACCTGGGTATAAATTTTTTATTTTGTGATATATGTGTATATCTGTTTATAGTTTATATTGGTGTACAGTGTAAAATTGTGTTTTATATTTTTATATGTTTATATACTTTTGATATAAATTTTAATAAATTGGGGTACATTTGTTATTTGGTATATAGTGAATGTTTTGAAAAATTTGTGTAAAATGTGTAATATGTTTATATTGTGGGTAAAAATGTGTATATATGTGTATTGTGTTATTAAAATTTTGTGTTACATTTTATATAAAGTTTGTATATGTGTGTGTACTGTTTTTTGTTATATTTTTGGGTTTTGTTAAAATACGTGTGATAAAATTGATATATGTGTTACCTGTGGGAATTTGTGGATTTTAAGGGTTTATATGTGTATTACTTTGATATATGTGTAAAATGGTTTACTTTGTATAAATGGGTATATTTTGTGTAAAAATTGTGATAATGTGTTTGTCCCGTTTAATATGTGTGTATATGGGGTGTGTCCCCCGTGTTATGTGTATATGTGGATATTTGTTAATGGTTTTATGTGGGGATTTTATTTTGTGTACATTTATAAATGTGTGGGAAAGTGTTATATGTGTGTTTCATTTTAAATGTGTGTATATGGTGTTTTAAAGTTTGTAATTTTATATAGTGTGTATATTTTTGTGTACATTGGGATTGGGTGTATAAGTGGTATATGTGTATATAGGGGTATATATTGTTTATTTTTGTTATATTTTTTTTATGTGGGGTTTTAAAATGTGGGATATTTGGGGATATATGTGTGGGTTTCTGTGGGAATATTGTGTTTTATTGTGTGTACTTGTAAAATTTTGGGGTAATTGGGGGGATATATGTGTATAAATTTTTTTATCCGGGGTGTAAATTGTTTTTTTGTTTATATATGTTTGGGGAAAATGTGTATATGTGTGGAAAATATGTGTTTTTATAACGATGATATTGTGTATATTATGGTTTTTTACATGGGGGGTAAATTTGTTTTTTATGTTTGTATTTTTAAAATTGTGTTTGACTATTTGTTTTTACGAGTGAGAGAGGGGGAAAAGAGAGAAGAGGGAGGGAAAAGAAAAAGAGAGAGAGAGAGAGAAAAGAGAGAGGGGAGAGAGAGAGACAGGAGAGAGGGAGGGAGAGAGAGGAAGGGGGGAGAGGAAAGAGAGAGAGAGGAGAGAAAAGAGAGAGAAGAGAGGGGGAGGGAGGGGCTAATTATATTTAAAAAATAAGGGGGGGTTGGGGCCAAACTAAGAAAAACAAGAGAGAAGAAAAGAGGGAGAGAGAGGGGAGCGAAAAAGAAAAACAAAGAGAGAGAGAGGGGGAGAGAAGGAGAAAACCAAAGAGAAAAGCGAGAGCAGAGAAAAACAGAAGGGGAGAGGGGGGGAGAAAAAAGAAGGGGAGAAAGGGAGAGAGAGAGAGAAGAGGTGCAACTTAAATTTAAACCCCAAAAGGTGGGGCACCAGAGAAAGAAAAGAAGAGAGAGAGAGAGAGAGAAGGGGAAAGGGAGAGAAGAGAGAAGAGAGATTTTTTACGTAGGTGGTCTGGACACATTGCCTCCCCCCATTGAATTTAAAAACCGACCCTGTTTTTTTTTGTAAACCCGCAAAAGAAAAAAAAAACACGACAAACGGAAAAACGAAAACATCCTTTTGGCGACGGTAATAAAAATAAAAAAACCAAAACCCCGGCGCCAGGGGGGTTTTGTGGGTTTTTTTTTAAAACCAACACACGTTCATTAAGGGGTTTATGAGAACTTTTTTTTTACAAAAACGAAAGATGAACGTCTGGTCTGCTTTTAAAGTAAGGCCAAACCAAAAACAAGGTCCTCAATCAGGGTTTTCTTTTCATTGTGAAATTTAAAAGGGGCCCCGCCCTCTTTTGTATTTTTTGTAAAAGGGAATGGGCTGGGGGGGTTTTAAAACGGGCTCTAACATTTTTTTGTGGTAAAAACCCTCGGGGGTTTTCCTTTTTCAAGCCCTTGGTTTGCGCGGGGTAGAAAACCTGCAAAGGGAAGACCTGTGGGCCCTTCTCCCTTAAATTCAACAGCTAACGCTTTACCTGATTGGCTTAGCCCATGTAAACCCCACCACCACTTTACTTCCCCTCAGCACCTGAGACAACTAAATCTGGGAGGTTTAGTCCTCCGGCCCCTTTGGGATTGGGCCCGGAGGGTTTTGCCCCTCCATTTTGGGGGCCCGTTCTCATTATTTTTCCCCAGCTAAACTGCTTGCTTGATTGGCTTTAGCCCATTACCTCCCACACTCCTCAACCCCACTCAGCACCTGGATCAAATAAGTCTGGGAGTTTTTTCCTCGGGCTCCCCCTTTTTGGGGTTTTCCATGGGGGTCTGCACTCCATTTGGGGGGCCCGTTCTCCAAATTTGTAGTCAACCAGCTAAATGCTTGACTCTGACTGGCTAACACTAACCCAATTTAAGCATCCTTTACCCACTCATGAAATTAATTATTTGGCACTGACGTCCAAAAATGACCCGCTGTTGTGACGGCCCCCTCTCCCCTGGTTGGATAATCGAAATAACGGGATTTTTTGGTTTGGGCGACTAAATTTCGTTAGTTTTTAGTCTTTTTTATGCTTAAAACTCAGCTGATCCCCCCCATTTTCCCCCAATTTTTGGGCTCCCCGGGGTTATGTATGCACCCCCATACGTACCTCCCGATAAAAAATCAATTCCCCAAAATTCAATCAAAAGTCATCAAACCTTTTCAAACCCTTTGCCTCCAAGCCTCTGGGGTCCCCCCGTGGGGGACCTTTCCCCAAAACAAAAACCCCGCTTTAAAAATGCCCCAAATCTTTGGGCTCGCAGTCATCCAAATTTTTAAAACTTTCCCGTTTCTTTAGTGCATTTAAAATTAAAATTCATGCGTGCGATTTTTGTGGGGAAAGATTTAACAGATCTGACAGAGTGACTTTGAAACCCAAACCCTGAAAAGATTTGTAAAAAAAACCCTTTTGGGTCAGTTTTTTTTGGGGTAAAAAACCGATTCTCCCCCGTTTGGGCTAAAACCTAGCGAAAAAAATAAAAAAAGTCCGTCCAAAGTCACCAAAACACAGACCCTCCCCCCCTCTCGGCATTACGACTCTCCCCCCCCGCCCCCCCCCCCCCACCCCCCTCTTTTTTTTCACTTTCCATCTACTTTCCCGGGCCCACTTCCCTGATCTAGTCCCTTTTACCGGTTTGGGGGCCGGGTTCCCCCACCGGGCCCCTTCTCTCTTGGATTCCATGGCGACCTCGGTGTAGGCCAGCGGCTTCTCCTCGGCCGGGGCGTCACCGCGGAGCTCGGCCGGCGCCTCGGCTCCGGCCTCGGCGCCCTCCTGGCCCTCGGCGACGGCTCTCTCCTTCTTCCCGCTTTTATGCGGAAGGTCTCCTGGGGCCCCGGGGCCCTTCCCTTTGGGGATGTTTTCCCTTTACCCTCGCCGACTGCTTCAGGCGCTCCCCCCGGGCCCGGGGGTCTTGTCCCCCCCCGCTCGTTGGGCAAGACCTTCTCGCCCAGGTTGTGGAACTTGGCGCCCAGGTTGCCCCTGGGGTTTTTCTCAAAGGTTTTCCCTTGGGGAAGGCGGGCCCCTTTAGGCCTTTTCCGTGCTCTTCCCCCGGACTTCTTTAGCTTGCGCTCGCGGGGGTCCCTCCTTCCCCCTCATTTTCTCCTCTTTGGGGGAGAGGTCTGCAGGGACGTCGTAAGAGTCCGGCTCAATCTCCACCCCGTCCAGGCCGCATCCTTTGGAGGACTTAGTGACGGCCACAGATGGGATCTCGGTCTCACCCTGCACAGAGAAACAAAGAAAGGACACAGTCAGGGCAACAGATTAAAGGTCCAGGGAGAAACAACCTAGACTGTAAGGAGAATAAAACCATCAGACCATCAGACCCTGGTATGCACCCCCTTAACTGGTCCAGGGAGAAACAACCCAGACTGTAAGGAGAATAAAACCATCAGACCATCAGACCACGAGACCATCGGACTTGGTATGCACCCCATTAACTGGTCCAGGGAGAAACAACCCAGACTGTAAGGAGAATAAAACCATCAGACCATCAGACCATCAGACCCTGGTATGCACCCTGGTCCAGGGAGAAACAACCCAGACTGTATGGAGAATAAAACCATCAGACCATCAGACCATCGGACCCTGGTATGCACCCCATTAACTGGTCCAGGGAGAAACAACCCAGACTGCAAGGAGAATAAAACCATCAGACCATCAGACCCTGGTATGCACCCCCTTAACTGGTCCAGGGAGAAACAACCCAGACTGTAAGGAGAATAAAACCATCAGACCATCAGACCATCAGACCACGAGACCATCGGACTTGGTATGCACCCCCTTAACTGGTCCAGGGAGAAACAACCCAGACTGTAAGGAGAATAAAACCATCAGACCATCAGACCATCGGACCCTGGTATGCACCCCATTAACTGGTCCAGGGAGAAACAACCCAGACTGCAAGGAGAATAAAACCATCAGACCATCAGACCCTGGTATGCACCCCCTTAACTGGTCCAGGGAGAAACAACCTAGACTGTAAGGAGAATAAAACCATCAGACCATCAGACCACGAGACCACCGGACTTGGTATGCACCCCCTTAACTGGTCTAGGGAGAAACAACCCAGACTGTAAGGAGAATAAAACCATCAGACCATCAGACCATCGGACCCTGGTATGCACCCTGGTCCAGGGAGAAACAACCCAGACTGTAAGGAGAATAAAACCATCAGACCATCAGACCATCAGACCACGAGACCATCGGACCTTGGTATGCATCCCATTAACTGGTCCAGGGAGAAACAACCCAGACTGTAAGGAGAATAAAACCATCAGACCATCAGACCATCAGACCCTGGTATGCACCCCCTTAACTGGTCCAGGGAGAAACAACCCAGACTGTAAGGAGAATAAAACCATCAGACCACCAGACCATCAGACCATCTGACCTTGGTATGCACCCCCTTAACCCTTGTGTTGTCTTCAGGTCAAATTTGACCTGTTTTTCAAAATATCTATTATGAGAAATAAAGGTTTCAAATTTAATAACCCAAAAATATCGTGGATGATTGATTCCACACATCGTGCTTTGCAAGTACAACAAAAGACAGGATCTCCACCTTCCTCGACTTGTGGGTGTTTTATAAAAAACAAAAAGACCTATACCCTTCTGTAATTATCCTTTATTTAATATGAGTCTAAATAATTCATAATTTCTGCTTTTTTTTCTGCTTTCATTACCCATAAATAAGGTTTATTGACCACAAATTCCAAAAATTTGCTAAATGTAAAACTGGTAATAAGTTGGCGTTAAGTGGTGTTTATGTACGGAAGTGGAAAAAAAACGTTAAACGTAAAAAAAAAATGAGTCAAAAGGGTTGAAAACATTAAAAAAAAAAAAAAAGGTGTTGATTTTCAGGACGAGGGGTACACGGTTGAATGGAAGACAACACGAGGGTCCTCCAGCCATGTCAACTGTTCTTCTTCTCATGAATTCCCTGTGTGAATAAAGCTGCATTTAATCTGAAGTCATGGGATTCGTCTCAGCCTGCATCATGGAACATCGCCCTGCACATGGCGCCCTTCCCTTCATGGACCTGGACAGACGTGAAACCACATCCGCCGTCTCGTCTGTCTCCTCCATCCGTTCCGGGTTCCCTGTCACGTTGAGACGGACAACACGATATTCCTCTGAGAGAGCTCGGCGTCTTCATGAGATCACGTTCCTGTTTCCTCCAGATGAGGAGCCAGGGAGAAGCCGCAGGCTGCGACACAAGATGGACGCCGATGTAATGATGACACCATGGGGGTTTTAGCTGGGGGTCGGGGGGTCGGGGTGGGATGGTCGGGCGGTGCAGAATGAAACATCTGAACCCTCGTGGCGGCTTCCCGTCAAAATCCAAAATTCAGCACTTTTGTTGATGCTTTTTATTTATGTTTTTAACTTTTTCTTACATTTTATTTGTCACTTTTGATGCTTTTTTCCAATGTTTGTCACTTTTTTTGACGTTTTCCAACACTACATAAATGTCTCACTTTGGAGATAAACTAGAGAGATGTCTCACTCTGGAGATAAAACTAGTGAGATGTCTCACTCTGGAGATAAAACTAGAGAGATGTCTCACTCTGGAGATAAACTAGAGAGATGTCTCACTCTGGAGATAACACTAGAGAGATGTCTCACTCTGGAGATAAAACTAGAGAGATGTCTCACTCTGGAGATAAAACTAGAGAGATGTCTCACTCTGGAGATAAAACTAGTGAGATGTCTCACTCTGGAGATAAACTAGAGATGATCTCCTCTGGAGATAAACTAGGAGATGTCTCACTCTGGAGATAAAACTAGATAAATGTCTCACTCTGGAGATAAACTAGATAGATGTCTCACTCTGTGGCGATAAAACTAGAGAGATGTCTCACTCTGGATAAAACTAGTGAGATGTCTCACTCTGGAGATAAAACTAGAGATGTCTCACTCTGGAGATAAAACTAGAGAGATGTCTCACTCTGGAGATAAAACTAGAGAGATGTCTCACTCTGGAGATAAACTAGTAGATGTCTCACTCTGGAGATAAAACTAGTAGATGTCTCACTCTGGAGATAAAACTAAGAGATGTCTCACTCTGGAAATAAAACTAAGAGATGTCTCACTCTGGAGATAAACTAGAGAGATGTCTCACTCTGGAGATAAACTAGTAGATGTCTCACTCTGGAATAAAACTAGAGGATGTCTCACTCTGGAGATAAAACTAGAGAGATGTCTCACTCTGTGGAGATAAAACTAGAGAGATGTCTCACTCTGGAGATAAAACTAGTGAGATGTCTCACTCTGGAGATAAACTAGAGAGATGTCTCACTCTGGAGATAAAACTAGAGAGATGTCTCACTCTGGAGATAAACTAGAGAGATGTCTCACTCTGGAGATAAACTAGTGAGATGTCTCACTCTGGAGATAAAACTAGTGAATGTTCTCACTCTGGAGATAAAACTAGTGAGATGTCTCACTCTGGAGATAATAAAACTAGAGAGATGTCTCACTCTGGAGATAAAACTAGAGAGATGTCTCACTCTGGAAATAAAACTAGAGAGATGTCTCACTCTGGAAATAAAACTAGAGAGATGTCTCACTCTGGAAATAAAACTAGTGAGATGTCTCACTCTGGAGATAACACAGAGACCTGAACACACAGGGTGAAAACAGGATCTGCAGCAATGTGCAGTACAACTAAGATATGGTGTTTTTTGAAAATGAAACCATGGAAACCTATTCTGGTCCAACCTCTAAATACAGTTATGAACCTGAGAATGAGCAGAATTTGGGACCTTTACCAACTGTCCTCCATGGAGAGACGAGAGTGTTAAAGTGTCTTCTTCTCTCTCTCTTGACGTTATTAATACATGTCTCGACCCCCCATTCCCCGCCGGTGGGGAGTTTGTGTCCCTCGGTCTCGGTGTGGACGCGGTCTGATGACTCCCCCCTGGTTAACGGGCGGGAGCCGTGCAGGTGGCCGCGGCTTAATTAGGATTAATTAGCTCTCACATCCAAAGGCACCTGTAGGGCGCAGCAGGCGGAGCAGGTCCCGGAGGAGGGTCTGCTTACACCAGCCATCAAGAAACATCCAGACATATGGAGGAACAGATGAGGAAGTAATTAAAGTAATTAAAACCAAATTATTATTATTAAGTAATTAATAATACGGCCTAATTTGATCCTATAGTGTTACTCTGTGCTTGCTTTTTGTATTATTTCAAATAACAAAGCAAAATTATCATCTTTAGGTAGACGACCTCTCATGTCATATACACTATGAACAGGTAGTGGTCTGGAAGAGGATTCTCTCTTTTCTGTCTCCGTCTTGACGCGGTCTCAACTAGTCATGGTCTTGGACTCATCTTGGACTCGACTAGTCTTGATCTTGGACTTGTCTTGGACTCGACTAGTCTTGGTCTTGGACTCGTGTTGATCTTGGACTCGTCTTGGACTTGTCTTGGACTCAACTAGTCTTGATCTTGGACTCGTCTTGGACTCGACTAGTCTTGGTCTTGGACTCGTCTTGATCTGGGACTCGTCTTGGACTTGTCTTGGACTCGACTAGTCTTGGTCTTGGACTCGTCTTGGACTCGACTAGTCTTGGTCTTGGACTCGTCTTGATCTTGGACTCGTCTTGGACTTGTCTTGGACTCGACTAGTCTTGGTCTTAGACTCGTCTTGGACTCATCTTGGACTTGACTAGTCTTGGTCTTGGACTCGTCTTGGACTCCAAAAAGGTGGACTTGACTACAGCCCTATTTAGACTTGGACTTCTCTTCATTAATCCTTCTGAGATGACTCCCACCTTGTCCTAACCAGGACATTGGTTGCTCTCATACGTCCTCACCTCACTTTCTGTGCTGGTCCCGTCAGAACTACCACGGCCACTAGAGGACCCCCCCCCATGAGGGTTAATAACGTCCGCAATCGCTGCTCGAACAAACAACTTATGGGAGCGTTTTTCGGGGGCGGACAGTCACCAAACTCACCCCAGAGATGGGGATGAAAAATAATACAATGCAATAAAAGCCCAATATTTACCTCTGAGATATAAAAATATAAAGGAGCAGAAAAGAAAAAAAATTAAGTAAACTTATTTTTACTTTTACAATTAAAAGAACTTAGTCACAACACGTCATTCAGTTGTGTACAAATAATATTGAATAATATTTAATTTAAAAATATTATTTTTTAGACATTTCTAAATTCTTCCCCTGCAACATATGCAGGACTTTATGTAATCCTTTATATATTACTGGCATCTCTCCAGCTACCAATCAACACTTTGTACTTTGGTCCGTACGGGGACTTGAACCAGCGACCATCCGGTTCCTGTCCCAACTCCCTACTGCCCCCCCCTAAAAAATAACATATTAATTGCACACTGTCCTCTAATGTCTGGGGATGTCAACAGCAGAGAGAGACAGAGAGACAGAGAGACAGACAAAGAGAGAAAGAGACAGAGAGACAGAGAGACAGAGAGAGACAGACAGAGAGAGAGAGACAGAGAGACAGACAAAGAGAGAAAGAGAATGAGAGACAGACCGAGAGAGAGACAGAGAGAGAGACAGAGAGACAGAGAGACAGAGAGAGAGAGAGAGACAGAGAGAGAGAGAGAGAGAGAGGGAGAGAGAGAGAGAGACAGAGAGAGAGAGAGAGAGAGAGACAGAGGGACAAAGAGAGAGACAGAGAGAGAGAGAGGGAGAGACAAAAGAGAGAGAGACAAGAGAGAGAGACAGAGAGAGACAGAGAGACAAAGAGAGAGACAGATGAGAGAGAGAGGAGAGACAAAAGAGAGGGAGACAGGAAGAGAGACAAGAGAGAGAGGAAGCGAGAGACAGAGACAGACAAGAGAGAAAGAGACAGAGAGACAGAGAGAGAAGAGAGACGAGAGAGACAGAGAGACAGACAAGAGAGAAGAAGGACAGAGAGACAGAGAGAGAGAAGACAGAGAGACAGAGAGAGAGAGAGAGACAAGAGAAGAGAGAACAGAGAGAGAGAGAGACAGAGAGACAGAGAGAGAGAGACAGAGAGAGAGAGAGAGAGACAGAGAGACAAAGAGAGAGAGAGAAAGAGAGAGAGAGAGACAGAGAAGAGAACGAGCAGAGAGAGAGAGAGACAGAGAAAGAAGAGAGAGACAAGAGAGAGAGAAGAGAGACAGAGAGACAAGAGAAGAGAGAACAGAGACAGAGAGAGAGAGCCAGAGAGGAGAGAGAGAGAGATAGAGAGACCAAATGAGACAGAGAAGATAGCTAGTAGATTACTGAGAGCCACATTATTCAGCGAGGACAGAGTCAGACATAGGTAGAAGAGGAATGTAATAGAGAATGAGAGAAGAGAGAGAAGAGCTCCAGAATAAACCAGAAGACATTTATCTTTTTCCTATTACTGTCCCGGCCTTCATTATTCCGCCTGTGGCGACGAGCGTCTCTAACCAGCCGCCTGTTGCATCCTGGGTAAATGACGGCAGCTGAAGCTCTATATTAGGACATGAACGGAGGCCTCAGAATAACCGACAGCACATCTGTCACGAGGAAACTCAACACTAAGACTGTCTCCTCTGCACGCAGGACGGAGAGACCATCATGGGCCTGCACGGGCCTGCATGGGCCTGCATGGACCTGCACGGGCCTGCACGGGCCTGCATGGACCTGTACGGGCCTGCATGGACCTGCATGGACCTGCACGGGCCTGCATGGACCTGCACGGGCCTGCATGGACCTGCACGGGCCTGCACGGACCTGCACGGGCCTGCATGGGCCATCATGGTTCTGCATGGGCCTGCATGGGCCATCATGGGCCTGCATGGGCCTGCATTGGCCATCATGGTCCTGCATGGGCCTGCATGGGCCATCATGGTCCTGCATGGGCCATCATGGTCCTGTATGGACCTGAATGGACCTGCATGGGCCATCATGGTCCTGCATGGGCTGCATGGGCCATCATGGTCCTGCATGGGCCTGCATGGGTCATCATGGGCCATCATGGGCCTGCATGGACCTGAATGGACCTGCATGGGCCATCATGGTCCTGCATGGGCCTGCATGGACCATCCTGGACCTGCGGCTAGAGGTAGCCGCGGCAAGAGTTTCTTAGGTGTTTTAAGGAACGGTCCTTGCAGCAGCAGGTCTAAATGATTGACACCTTCTGTCTCTCTCACCCTCTCTCTCCTCTCTCACCCTCTCTGACAGGGAGGATGAATGCTGTGGTCCCAGAATAGAAGTGAGTCAGGGACCCCCAGCAGCTGTTGGCAACACATAGCGGCCCGGTGACTGTTCTGATGTCTGGACGCTAACGAGGACGACGACCCTCACTGATTACTGGGTATATATAGAGGAGACATCAGCTCCTATAACCTACACAATATTTGTGGTAGGACACTCAAACGTTGACACAACGTACCCTTGTGTGTCTCCTACAAACATCAGCGTCTTCAACGTCTCCAACTGTATCACAGAATTCATCATTTGATGTAAAATTCAAGGATTGTTACAACCTCTACCCCACTACCGGGGTAACACAACCCGGGGGGAAGTGGAACAGTGAGATTAAAGCAGGGCTGTAGTCAAGACCACCTTAGTTAAGTCCAAGACAAGTGCAAGACCAGGACTAGTCAAGTCCAAGACAAGACCGAGTCCGAAGAGGTTTGAGTTCAAGACAAGACCGAGTCCAAAAAGGTTTGAGTCCGAGTCAAGACCGAGTCCAGGACAGAATAAAGGTCTTATGCATGACAGTATCAAGACAATCATTTTGGGTTTCACTTTCCCTCCATTATTATCATCAACATCATAAAGACACCTGGACCCGGTCCAGACCCCATCCTCCTCTTCTCAACCCCATCCTCCTCCTCTCAGACCCCATCCTCCTCTTCTCAGACCCCATCCTCCTCTTCTCGGACCCCATCCTCCTCTGCTCAGACCCCATCCTCCTCCTCTCAGACTCCATCCTCCTCTGCTCAGACCCCATCCTCCTCTTCTCAGACCCCATCCTCCTCTTCTCAGACCCCATCCTCCTCCTCTCAGACCCATCCTCCTCTTCTCAGACCCCATCCTCCTCCTCTCAGACCCCATCCTCCTCTTCTCAGACCCCATCCTCCTCCTCTCAGACCCCATCCTCCTCGGTCCAGACCCCATCCTCCTCTTCTCAACCCACCCACCTCCTCCTCTCAGACCCCATCCTCCTCTCTCAGACCCCATCCTCCTCTGCTCAGACCCCATCCTCCTCCTCTCAGACCCCATCCTCCTCCTCTCAGACCCCATCCTCCTCCTCTCAGACCCCATCCTCCTCGGTCCAGACCCCATCCTCCTCTTCTCAACCCCATCCTCCTCTTCTCAGACCCCATCCTCCTCCTCTCAGACCCCATCCTCCTCTTCTCAGACCCCATCCTCCTCCTCTCAGACCCCATCCTCCTCTTCTCAGACCCCATCCTCCTCCTCTCAGACCCCATCCTCCTCGGTCCAGACCCCATCCTCCTCTTCTCAACCCCATCCTCCTCCTCTCAGACCCCATCCTCCCTCTCTTCAGACCCCATCCTCCTCTGCTCAGACCCCATCCTCCTCCTCTCAGACCCCATCCTCCTCCTCTCAGACCCCATCCTCCTCGGTCCAGACCCCACTCCTCCTCTCTCACCCCCCTCCTCCTCTCTCAGACCCCATCCTCCTCTTCTCAGACCCCATCCTCCTCACTCAGACCCCATCCTCCTCCA
This sequence comes from Etheostoma spectabile, assembly GCF_008692095.1. Lineage (NCBI taxonomy): Eukaryota > Metazoa > Chordata > Actinopteri > Perciformes > Percidae > Etheostoma > Etheostoma spectabile. Next base: position 24,787,505 of record NC_045744.1, read on the forward strand.
CTCAGACCCCATCCTCCTCCTTCTCAGACCCCATCCTCCTCTTCTCGGACCCCATCCTCCTCTTCTCAGACCCCATCCTCCTCTGCTCAGACCCCATCCTCCTCCTCTCAGACCCCATCCTCCTCTTCTCAGACCCCATCCTCCTCTTCTCAGACCCCATCTCCTCTCTCAACCATCCCCTCTCTTGGACCCCATCCTCCTCTGCTCAGACCCCATCCTCCTCCTCTCAGACCCTATCCTCCTCCTCTCAGACCCCATCCTCCTCTTTTCGGACCCATTTTTTTATAATTTTGCGTCCAAGTCACGTGACTTTCAAGAGTCCCGTCGTGAGAACAAAAAACACGGTGGACATTTCTCTAATTTTTTAGTAAAAAAACTCAATATTTTGAGTTAGTTTCTGCACAAAAATGCCTTTAGTATAACATTTAATTTCCATAATATTCGCTCAGTGAATGTAGATAATCTCTGATCACCGTTAAAAACCCTCAGTGCTCAGAGAAAAGTCTGAAAATGTCTTTCTGTCCACAGAAAACCACTGATGCCATTAAAACGGCGGCCTCCTCAATCAACACCACAGACTGTATATATATTAATATTAATAGTTAACATTAACGTCTATGACCCGTCGCAGCAGCATTTATCTACAGAAAAAACACAACAACAAACGACAAAACGTGCAAAAAGTACTGAATGAACATAAAGTGGCGTTATATTGTTATATAAAAGATATTTTTAAGTAAAGTTAGGGGGCCGTAGTCCAGAAATATTGCAATGAAAGTGAATGAGTGACATGAAATTAAATCGAATAATATGTAATTAAATAATAAAGCAGAAGGAAGTCACCATAGTACACGATGATATTGAGTCCGGGGCTGTGGTACTTGAGTCCAAATAAGTCCAAAAAGTTGACATATTCCAGTCTGTGATTATCATCAACATCCATTCCTTTAATTTTAGTCTCAATAATTCCTAATTTCTGCTTTTCTAACTTTAAACATTAGGTATAATTTCCTATAAATGAGCTTTATTGACCATAAATTCCAAAAATAACTAAAACTAAAGATAATAAGTTAGTGTTACGTAGTGTTAAACGTCCAAAAAAGTTAAAAACATCGATAAAAGCGTCAACTAAAGTGTTGATTTTTAATATCGACGGGAAGACGACACGAGGGTGAACCGGTGCTTCCTGAATTCTCTCCTTAATTGGATGTTAATTGATTGCTGCTGTGTAACTCTCCTTTAATTGTGGATTTTTAGAAACTTATTATTATTATATATTTGCACTGTTGACATTTTCAACTGATTTCAAAGGCCCATTTTTTTGGCCCACATTAGTGTTTTTATGAAGTTTTTTAAGCTTTGTTGTTGTCACTTTTGTCCGAACTTCTTTCCCGTTTTTTTCAAATTTTTTTGGGGACATTTTTGCTGTTGTTTTGTTAAGTTTTTTAAGCTTTCTCCAACATTTGTTGTCACTTTCGGACGTTTTGTTTTTTCTGCATTTTCTGGGACGTGTTTGTTTTTTCCAAAGTTATTTGATATTTCTAATGTTGACATTTTCAGCTTATTTCAAAGACCAATTTTTTGCTGGTGAAAAAACTGAAAACGGGTCAAATTTGACCCGAGGACAACATGAGGCTTAAAAACGTCCACAGGTTGGCGGGACGTCTTTCACTGTACATTTGTTGGTAAATGCGAGATGGCGTCTCGTCTTCATATCAGAAACAAGTAAAATGAATTTGACCTGTTCTTGCTCCTGATTGGTCAGTGGCTGCACGTGGGACTGACTGCTGGCATTGTCGACAGTCAATCGGCTGTCAATCAATGTCTTCCAGTGATGCTGGCCCCTGATTGGTCGGGGCCATCAAGCAACTACATACCCTGCTTACAGATGGTTACGCGTCTGAATCACTCAATTCTCATTGGCTACCAGCCAACGTGGCAGGTACATTGACAGCGTTAGTTTGAATTACATGGCATTTTAACATGGCCTTAAATTCATTTAATGGGACCAGATCCTTTAGATGGAGCAAGTTTTGCAAGTTATTCCAGGACCATGGAGCGAAGTAAGAGAAGGCTTTTTCCCAGCTCAGTAAAAAACCCTTGGAACCTGTAAGAGCGCCACCTGGTGGACCGGGGATGAAAACACCTGGAAATCAGCTTGAGGAGATTACATAACTAAACCAGCAGTTTACCCAACATGGCCTCGTACAGAAGACAATACAAATGAAGATGTCTACGTAGACTTAGTGACGGCAGCCAACCGGTTCATACAGCGTCCAATGATGAGTACGGGAATAATGCACTTGCATTTGGTGGGTGGGCGGGGCTTAATTTCATGGTTAATTTCATGCCCTGTCTTGAACACTTTGATCAAACCGGTGCTTACCTGGTAGATGACGACGCGGAACTTGTTGCGGGTGAGCAGCTCATCCTGCGTGGTCTCCACCTTCTTCACGCGGACGTTTTGTTTCTCCACGCGGGTCCGGACCTCCTTGACGTTGGCGCTGACCTTGCGGGTCTTCTGCAGGAGCTTCTCCACCGTGCCGCTGGTGTCCGTGTGGTCCTTGGCCAGCTTCATGACGTCGCCCTGGATGGTCTTGATGTTGGTCTCCAGGTCCAGCTGGCGCTCCTCCATGCGCTGCTGGCAGGTCTGCACGTTGTCGAT